>NC_045446.1:121686754-121737867 GCF_002776525.5 Piliocolobus tephrosceles
ACTGCACCTGACGTAACCACAGTCCTGTCCACATGCTACTATTCCAATGGATCACTGCATCTGACGTAACCACAGTCCTACCCACATACTATTATTTCAACGGATCACTGCACCGACTCAAGAGTGGTCTTACTAGCTGTTATTAAAGACTACATGTTTATGTCTCTCCAAAATTCATATGTTGAAACCCTAAGCACCAATGAGATGGCTTTAGGAAGTGGGGCTTTTGAGAAGTGATGTGGTTTAGATAAATTCACAAAGATAGAGTCCCAGTGATGGTATTAGTCTTTTATGAAGAAGTGAAGGAGACTGAGATGTCCCTCCCTCAATCAGGTGAGCACATAGCTGGAAGACAACCCTCTACAAGCCAGGAAGCGGCTCTTCACCAGACACCAGATCTGCTGGCACCGTGATCTTGGAGTTCCCAGCCTCTACAACTAGCAGAAATAAATTCCTGCTATTTAAGCCACTCTATCTCTGGTATTTTTGGTATAGTACCCCATGCCATCCAAGACACTACTAATGCAACAGTTGTGATGACTCATATATTTTCTATACTTTTATTAATATATATTATATACTTATACATTATATATAATGTATATTACATACAATGTAATCATATACTCATTATCTATAATGTATAAGTATATACACATTATATATAATGTATAAGTATATAATAACTCCTTCAAAATACTGAAGTACAATTATGCTATAATATTAAATCTTAAGACACCTAGTTCCATCCAAAACAGGTTGGGTCGGAATCCCAGGTAAATTACAATACATCCTAGTAAACATTTTCTCTAGAGTCTCTAGACTCTGCCCACTTTTCCTTCTGCTTCTTTCTCAAATTCTTATGTATTCCCAAGATCAGTGGAGTCATCAAGGTGACCGATCAGATGATAGGGCCATGTTTCTAACAGGCAGGGTTCCGGTGCATGACAATGTCATGCTCATGAATGGACTTTCTGTCTTTCACATTATGCTCAGGAACTGGTGAGCAGAGCCAAGGTCTTTTGCCTGGGCTCCCCCTTTCTCCCTGCTTGATAATGTTGGTTATTACTTCATTATTGAACCATACAGAAAATGGTAAATACTTGAGACTTAGGTTCAAAAGGAAGTAGACTGCACACCCCATACCAACTCTACTAGATTAGCACTGGGATATGTTGGAAACTGGAACTTCCAGTAATAAAGAGGCATTTCCCATCCCATCCCCAATGTCAGTATTTTCACACCTCCCTCAGAAACTCTCCAGGAAGGAAGGATTATGGGAAGGGCATCTGATCAGATCAGAGCAGAAGAACTTCTCGCCTGAAAATATTTTAAGAAATTGCACAAAAGTAGAATCATGAAATTTTCTTTCCTAAAATACTTTTCAAAAAGAAATGACCCTTTCCATCTCCTTGACCAGATTAGAAGGATATAACTACTTCTCTTCCTGGAATCCAAAGAAAAAGCAAAGCTTCTGTATTAGAATCCAGAATAAAACATGGATTAATCAAGCCTGCTGGTCTCACATTTTATTCCACATTCCTCAGAACAGGGGGACGTCTTCCCGAGGTTAAATCATAATTGCTTTCCACTGAGGTCTCCCTCCATGTTTGTGTGAAAAGTAGCCTTACAAATTTCCCGTTATATCAGTAGCATCTACGTGACACCTAGGGGCAAAAAAAAAAATGTCTCTATTCATTTCTGTCTTGCCACAAACTCAGATTGCATTCTAGGATACAAGAGAGCATTAGAAGACTGTTCTCCCAGGCAGAAAGTCTTTCCAGGACAGTGGACCTTATACATAGCATAATGCTTTGTGACATGCGTACCTACTCTAATCACCTCATGCTAAGTGATCCTTGCCATATATGTCCACCCTGGTCTAGGTGGCAAAGCTTCATTAGCCTATTCTACCCATAGTTAGTATTCACTACATTTTAAATTATATTATGGCTCACACAAAGGTAGTAGACCAAAAACAAAGAATTTGAAGACAGAAAATACATGCCTTTGTTGCAACTCCTCAACCGATTTTAGGCAAGCCACTTAACCACTCTGTGCCAGTTTGGGGGACTCCTGGCCCGTTTTTTATGCACTTGCTTGTCCATAAAGACAATCCATTGACTCCAGCTGAAGTTTTTCCAGCCGTCACTGTCTCCCCCTCCTTGCTTTTATTTTGAAACTTTTGCCTCCCAGCTTCGAACTTTTAGGACATCATTCCAGTGTCCACCTCTCTTAAAATGGTTCTTTCCAGTATTTCGACTCAGCGCTTTCCTGAGGATATGGTCTTAGCTCACTTCAAACTTTGTCTCCACCTCTAGCCATGACCCATGCTAGCCAGGCTGCTGTAAGCATTGATACAGAGGGCCAAATGGAAGGTCTCAACACTCATCAGTTCAGAAGACCCTTTTGCCTGTTATTGAGAAAGGAACAGTGTGTAGGCATTGAGCGTGTGTTCTGCACTGACTAAAAGTTAGGCTGCATTAGGCACTGCCGTGGAGAGCCATACATGAGACTCCACTAGAAAATATACAGAAAATATACAGAGGTGTAAGAGCCCAAGACAATACACAAGCATGCGCAAAGTAATACAGTACAAAGGGCGCAAATAAATGCTGAGGGGACACCCAAAATATAAAGTGGGGGAATACCCCAGAGAGCCAAGGTTGTATATACTCTTTAGAGGTCACAATGGCAAAACCAAGTTTGAATCAACATTCATGAGCAAGCTCAAGGAAGGGAACGAGCCCCTAAATATTCAGGATATGGCAGAGCAGGCAGCTCATCCAGGAACCACACCCCTGGGAGCAATGTCTGTGGGCAGGCTTGCTGCCGCACCAGAGTCTCTTTCACACTCACGCAGCCACACGCATCTTCTCACACACAGTAGACTTCATGGCCTGCGGCTGCATTTCAGTCACTGTCCTCTTACTTCCAGGAAGAGGAAGCTAGAGATGAGTTCTTCAGAACCAAGCTCCTTCATGCCAAGGCTTCTGGACCTGTGGTCCAGCGTGGACAAACCGTACAAAACATTAAAATACTGTTCATGATGATACCAAGGTACTTGCGGCTCTGTCAGGGAAACTTTGAAAATGAGACATTGCCAGAAGCCCTGGAGCCGTAAGCACTTGTCAGTTGATGTTTTGAAAAAGTGCATTAGCTTTATCCAGCATCCATGTAACCTTTCTCCTCTCCCTTGCTCTGTTTCCCTGGCAACCATTTAAAAGTGCTGCAAAAGGCACTGCTGTCTTGCAAAAAAAAAAAAAAAAAAAAAGAAGCAAGAAAGAAAAGAAAAGGACAATGGTCTTGAGCTTTCTCTCTTTCTTGAGGTTTTTTCTCCATCTTCCCAACCACTTCCCTGGCTCTTGGAGGCAGTGCAGCCTCCAGAACTGTTTCACGTTGAATGTGTGAGTGCGGTGTAATTAAGGAGGCGGGTGTCAGGCCAGGTGGAAGCAGGGTCTGTGAGATCCTGGTTAGGTATTCAGGGTCAACTAAAGGGCTCTGTGACTGGGACAGAGTGGCACTCAGAGCAGAAACATAGCAATAGAAGCTTTCAGAAAGGATCCTCCTGCCTCCCAGCCTCTAAGAGATGGGCTTGCATAGCGGGCAGGAACACTGGTGCCAACTGCCACTCCAAGGGAGCCACTCCAGAGATGGCAGATGAGGAAGGTCTGTCCCTGGGGACAGCTGGACAGGCCCAGCAGGGTTCTGCTCTGAGCGGCTGTGGAGGCCCAGCACCTCCAGGTTTGCCCTCCCCAAGCTCTTCACAAAGTTGTTTTTTTTTTCATTTGTTTGCTTTTTTTTTTTTTTAACTAATAGAAAATTCCCTTGTCTCACCAACCCCAAATTTCCTGGCTCCAAGTAACAGACAAGGAGAAAAGTGATGTTTCACACTCAGGACACAGCCACTGCTAACAACAGTCAGAACTTGAGGCTTTTGTCATGATTCTTTGAACGGTTTGTAAAAGACCTCTGTATTGTTGTTTTTATTTTGTTTGTTTGTTTGTTTTGGCAAAAAGAAGGGAAAATATCGTGTCACAGGACTTACACAAGCATCTCATTTATTCTCCCACAAAGCTCTGTGAAGAGACACCACTCTCATCGGCGTTTACACCCGCCACCTGTGTGTCTCAGGGGTAAAGTGTTTGCCCAGGGTCCCTCGGTATCTCAGAGCTGGGTTTCTGACTCGGGTCTGTCTAACCCCACTTATTATTTCCACTGCTGCCTCCCTGGCCTCACCCATGAGGGCTGAGTAGACAGAGACAGCCAGAGGTCGGGATTAGGTCTTTCCTGCAAAATGGATTCAGACCAGCCTTTTGTGACTCACTCATCTCAGTGATACTGATCTGAAAAAGGGGGTCCTACAGAACCTCCTCTGGCAGGTATGATTTCATAACGTAGCTTCACAGTGGTGGGTTTTTGTCATTTTTGACTCCCAGGTAGGTTTAAGGACTTCCAGGTGCTTGGCACTCTGAGAACTGGAGAGAGAAGCCTGAGATAAAGAGCTGTCCTTCAAGGGCAAGAGTGGCTCAAGCCCTGTGGTAAAAGCAAGGCCTGCGAGGCTTCCCAGAACTGAGAATAAGGACCTGCTCTGCTGCTTGCTGACTGTGCGGCCTTGAGCAAGTTCTAAGCCTCAGTTTTCCTATCTGTAAAATGGTAACAACATTAAGCCCTACCTCAGATTACTACAAGGATCAAATGAGATGATGTGAGCAAGATGCATGTAGGGTAATAACAGTAACTAGAATTGCTATTATTAGTTGATTTTATAATGATAGTGATAATAATTAAATAGAAGGGTAAAAGAGATTATGACAAAGTTCCAAAGTGAAAGACTTACTTTTAAGGACTATCAGCAACCAAAGCGAACTAGGAGCTGGCATTCAGGAAAAATCAATAAAGGAATTGAACCCAACCTAGGGTTTTTAGAGGCAGAAAAGCAGCTAAGAGGTATTGCAGGAAGTGGTGGAAGTCATGAACAAAGGTGTAAAATTGGGAATAAGTAGGCTTAGGTGGAGCACAGTGACAAAGAAGAGTGACAGATTCTTCTGGGACCATGAAAAAGGAAACAGACGTGAAGGAAAGGTGGACCTGGTTCTGGAAGACCTTAAAGTAGGTCTTGTTCCCAAGACCACTGCGGCTTTTTGTCAAATAGGATCCCAACACAGAGGAATTTTGGTGACTCCAGCAACTGGAGGGATCACTTCTGGTACCAGCCAACCTTGCAACCAAAAGGGGCCCACTGGGAGATGGCATTACGAAGGAAATCAACCGGGAGCCTCTTCCTCAGTCCTCAGATGCTGCGATTGACTGCGTCTTTTACTGAATGACTCAGGTGAACGAGCAACAGAACCTCAAAAGACAGAACTCGGAAGGGAAAAGTTTATATTAGACAATGACATCAACCTAGATAAGAAAAGTTGTTGGTTTTGTGAAGAAGAAATCATGGATTCCAGGCAAGTTAATGGAAGATGCAATATGCTGTCCTGGTGATGTAGTGTATATATACTTAGAGATGGGATCTCACTATGTTGTCCAGGCTGGCCTCGAACTGCTGAGCTCAAGCCATCCTTCTGCCTCACCTGACTTCATAACGATATTTTAATGGATTGAGTAAGCAAGTGCTTAAAAGAGTTTGTGTCATCCTACACCAAATGCTGTCTTTTATTTTAGCCACTCTATTATGTTATTTATTTTATTTTATTTATTTTATTTATTTATTTATTTTTGAGACAGAGTATGGCTCTATCGTCCAGGCTGGAGTGCAGTGGCACAATTTGGGTTCACTGAAAGCTCCGCCTCCTGGGTTCACGCCATTCTCCTGCCTCAGCCTTCCGAGTAGCTGGGACTATAGGCGCCTGCCACCACGCCCAGCTAATTTTTTGTGGTTTTTGTTTTTGTTTTTGTTTTTGTTTTTTAGTAGAGACGGGGTTTCACTGTGTTAGCCAAGATGGTCTCGATCTCCTGACCTCGTGATCCGCCCGCCTCGGCCTCCCAAAGTGCTGGGATTACAGGCCACCATGATCCCAGCCTCTATTATGTTATTTTATCCTCCAGCGGCTTGACTTTTTTTTTTTTTTTAAAGAAAAATAGGTTGAAAGCAAAAGTGAACCTGAGATTATTCAATACTGATTCTTCCAAAAAGTTATCATAACAGATTGGTTTTAGGAGGAGTTTGATGCTTGAAGGGATTTGTTAAGACACTAAAACAAGAACTAGCACAAGTTTTGGAAGCCAGTTGATTTCATTTAGCCATGTCGACCCTGCTTCCTGCTGGGTTTATGGAATCCTGTTTGGTTCACTGCATCTTCCTCTCTTTCTACACTCTCACTCATTCACAGATAGGTATTGAATGCCCGCTTTCTGTAAGCTGCTGTTCTAGGGGCTAGAGACACAGTCATGACTACAAAAAAGTGTCCAGCATCATGGAGCTTATCTTCTAGTGGGAGAGTTAGCTTTAAAAATCAAAATCGAATAGAATCACATTGATGTTGCTCTCAAGAAAAGTAACGTAGGGAAACAGAAGAGAGAGTGAAGCAAGGAGCCTGAGCGTGGCCCGGGCTTGGACAGAAGCAGAGCCTGGGGAGGCTGGAGGAGAGGAGGAGAGAGCAGTGCAAGGGCGGGGCCTGCAGGGGGGCGGCCTGTTCATAGGGCCTTAGCTTTGACTCTGAAGACGACGCAAAGCCATTGGAGGATGGCGAGCAGCGAAGAAACACGGGCTGCCCCAGGTCCTAGCAAGATTGCTCGTCCCATTCTGGGAGAGGATCTGTGCTGGAGCGGAAGTGGGTGAAAGACCCGATGGGAGGTGAGCGCAGCTTCCGGAGAGACAGAGGTGAGCGCAGCTTCCGGAGAAGGACTGTGTGAACTTCCGGAGGGCTGCGGAGGTGAAGGAGCTCCATGTGCAGATTCTGGAAATAGAATTGGTGGGACATGTTGATGTGTTAAATATTGGATGTTTTATGGACTGAATGTTTGTGACTTCTCCTCCCTAAAAAAATCTCCTATACTGAAATCCCAACACGCACTGTGATGGTTCTAGGAAGGGCGGACCTCTGAGAGGTGATCAGGCTATGGGGTGGAGCCCTCCTGAATGGGACCTGTGTCCTTATAAAAGGCACCCCAGACCACTCTCTTTCCACCATGTGAGGTTATAACGAGAAGATAGCAGTCAGTGCCCAGAAGCAAGCCCTCACGAGAACCCCACCACGCTGGCACCCTGATCGTGGACTTCCAGCTTCCAGGGCTGTGAGAAACAAGTTCTTATTGTTGTATTAGCCTCTCAGTCTATGGTACTTTGTTATAGTAGCTGCAACAAATATACGACAGGCTGTAAGATATAAAAGGAAAGTCAAAGATAAAACTAGGAATTTTGGCCTGATCAACAAGAAGAATGAAATTGTCATCCACGAAGATAGGAAAGACTGAAGGAGGAGCAGGTTGGCAGGGCGTTTGAGTGGGGGGTAGAGGTATGACAATCTAGGGACCCTGGAGGTTAGTTTTTGACAAGTTAAGTTTGGAAAACCTGTTAGACATTCAAACAGAGATGTCATGTAGGCAGCTGAATGCACAAGTTTGGATTTCAGGAGATTGTTCAGGGCTAAATGTATACTTGTGGCTGTCCTCAGCATACAGATGGGTATTAAAATATCCTGAAGCTGGATGAGGCCACCTATGGGGACAGTAAAGACAGAGAACTAAGAGTTTCAGAACTGAGCTCTGAGAAATCCATATTTAGGTATCAGATGGTGAGAATTCAGTAAAATAAAAACATTAGGAAAAAACACAGGGATTGTGGTAGATGCACCCAGGTCCAAGTGAAGAAATCGTTTTTAAAAAGGATAGTGAAACCTACTTTAACCATTGAATTTATTTGTCTATTTTTTATTTTTATTTTTTTATTTTTTTATATTTTATTTGTGGAGATAGTTTCACTCCTGCCCAGGCTGGAGTGCAGTGGCGCGATCTCAGTTCACTGTAACATCCACCTCCAGGGTTCAAGTGATTCTCCTGCCTCAGCCTCCCGAGTAGCTGAGATTACAGGTGCCTGCCACCATGCCCAGCTAATTTTTGTATTTTTAGTAAAGATGAGATTTTGCCCCAGCATTTTGGCAGGCCGAGGTGGGCAGATCACCTGAGGTCAGGGGTTCAAGACCAGCCTAACCATTGAATGTATTATGGTAGAAGTCATTAGGATCATTGTTAAGGGAATTTTGGTAAAATAATAGATATGTGTCATGGACTAAATACTTACATTTTCTAAAATTTATATATTGAAAACTGAACCACCAATATGCTAGAATTTGGATGTAAATCATATAATATTAGCATGTGTGTGTTTGCTGATAGAAATAGTCCAATAGAAAAAGACAGCTGGGGATGTAGGAA
Organism: Piliocolobus tephrosceles; assembly: GCF_002776525.5. NCBI lineage: Eukaryota > Metazoa > Chordata > Mammalia > Primates > Cercopithecidae > Piliocolobus > Piliocolobus tephrosceles. Next base: position 121,695,140 of record NC_045446.1, read on the forward strand.
GACAAAACCACAGGAGGCAGGAAACAGGATCAAGAGCACAGGTGGAGGCTCAGTCTATACAAACCAAGGCAGCTGTCCATTCCAAAGAAAGGAAGGAAACGTACTTGGCTTGGTAGGTGTGGTGGCAAGGGTGTGTGCACACTCTCTTTTGAGGACAACCACATTCTTAGCAAAATAGCAGCAAGCCAGGAATGAGAAGAGACAGGAAAGATAGGAGATCTGAAGATCATTTTATTGAATTTTGCTTATGCATACATAACTATTTGTCTAGCAATGGATTTGAATATTCTGTACAAATCCATGTACCATATTTTAATGAAAAAAGAAAATAAGAGATGATAACCTACTGAAACAAAAATCCTGACCTACTGACAAATAACTGTCTTGGCAATACAGAACATTCTTTGTAAAGAAAATCTTTTTTTTTTTTTTTTTTTTTTTTTTTTGAGACAGAGTCTCACTCTGTCACCCAGGCTGGAGTGCAATGGCCTTTACCCCATCCTTCCACCAAAAGCATTCCAGATCTGCCTTCTGGGTATTAACACAGTATATTTTCTGTTTCTGAATGGATAATCTACATCAATTTTGTGGGTAACATAATCTACCCAGAGACTGCAGCAATTCACAAGTTGTTTGGAGGGTAGAGGATAATATATTATCAAGTGGTATCTCTTCAAAATGTGATCATGAACAAACTGGAACAAGAACAGGTTTGTTCAAGATCAAGAACACAACCTGATCATGGCTAAGTGTCTCATCTGGGTCAAAATCCAACCTCTACTCTCCCTTTCTTTACCAAACACAGTTCCCCTATCTTCCAACATTCTGTGTCTCCTTATTTCATTCTTTGTGGCCTCTGGCTGTATTTTTGGTTTACTCCTTGCCTGCCTGGGAGTCCACTCCTCCAGCAGTGGTGAGACTCTGCTCCTGAGATGCTCTGAATGCTTCTAAGTCTCTCATAACACTGCCTCCAGCCCCAGATCCACCTAGAGCTGGGTGCTGCAGTGTGGGTAAGAGTCAGAAAACCTGATTGTAAGTGCTTAGAGACCACTAGGTAAAACCCACAAACCTTGAGGAGATTTCAGTCAAATACTAAATCTACTGTCTTTGTATTGGTGGACCAGAGGCAGAGGATCTGCATATGGTAAAAGTCTGCATTTACTTAGCACCTTTTTTGTTGTTGTTGTTTTTAGTGCAGGAAAGCATTTTACATCAGTGATCTCATGTAATCTTCACTCCAATTTCAAGAAATAGGAATTATTAGCCCCATTTTCCAAATGAGGAAACTGAAATTCTGAGAACTTGGCCAAGGTCAGGGAGCTACTGAGTGGCAGAACTGGAATTCAACCAAGTTCCGTCGGCATCCAAAGCCCTATGCTCGTAATCACAGCTTATTTTCTGCATCTATGAGCCCTCCACTGAACTGCTGTTTATTCAGACTATATGTGTGAAAGAAAAGTGCCAGTCAATACTTGAATTGCTCAAGGTGGAGAGTCCACCATTTCTGTTTCTCAGCACATGTGCCTATAACTGTTAATGAGGAGAAACCAGTCTTCACAAAAGCAAAGCCCAGTAACACTATCTCTGCATTTCAGTGGGCAGATTGGGAATTAGACACATGGTCTAATCAACCCACATGCACACACAGTATTTAAAAGGCACGCGATACTACAGAACAATGCTTCTCTAGAGACAGGATGCTGGCAACAAACAAGATGCTAAATAGCTGAACCAAAGGACCCACAGACACAAAAGCAGGCTTGGGTGTGATCAACCATGATATGTGCATGGGGAGGAGTGTTTTTGTGCAGTTTGGGTGATAGATTGGTTGTGCTAATTAATTGTGTATTTTGAAGTTTGTTGCCACTTCACACCAAGCATCTCCTTAAAATAAAAAATAAAAAAATTAAGAGAGAGAGAGAGAGAGAGAGCAGCAAAACAAAACACCTAATCTAATATTCAACAAACATTCTGCACCCAAACAGCACAGCTTTGTCTGAAACCTTAGTTCCAGGAACCACTTACAGGCTTTCATCAACACATTATAATATTAATCAAGACTCATAATGCAGAGTGATTTGCATGCCAACAAATATATTTACACTGTAAATTGTTTGTTGAGGAGCCTTGGAGAGAAATGCAATTCACTGCCATAGAACTGAATCATAAGGAAAATGCCCCACTAAAATCCAGAGAAAATAAAGAATCTGTAGAAGTTGATCCTCTAGAGCCTTGAGTAAAAGATTTGTTAGCATGCCATCCAAATCCTTACAAAGAATTTAGCTCCCAACCTACTCAATGTGATTTTTTTTTTTAAATTAGTTTCACTACAAGTTTGGATAGCCTTTTCTCCTCTTTCTCCCTTTACTGGCATAGCTTTTAGAATTGGTGCCACAATTACAGCTTTAACTGGGAGAAGATAGATTGAAGGATAGATAGATGATAGCTAAAAGATAGACAGGCCTCCTTCCTGATAAGCGCCTGAGGAATTTTAGGTCTCTCAATTGGCTCTTGTTGAGTCCACCTTCTAAACAATTTGTCCACTTCTTCATTCCTATCTCCACTACCGTAATCATAGCCACTAATCTTGTCCTTCCTGGATTAATGCAATAACTGCCTTACTGGCTCTTTATATTCACTCTTGATTTGTTCTTTTGGTGTAAGAATTTATAGCACCCAAATTCAGTATGATTGATAGGAGATGAGTTTGTGTGGTAAATTCCATGGTCACCTTCCTCAGGAGGCTTGGCACTCTGGTCCCACCAGCCCTCCCTTCAGTACTCCCCCTCCCTCTCTGACCTTCTGACAGCAGTCACAGAGGCCATACTCCTTCCTGGCTCCCAGTCTATCTTAGAGACCCTACTGATACATTCTCTCAGCACTCTGTACTTCCATTTCAGAACACTTATCCCAGTGAGCAATTAAATAATCATTTAATTCATTTAATTTGAAGTGTATCTCCCTCATTCTGATTCATTTTCATAATGTATTCCTGAATTATGAGAGATGCAAAGCCCAAGAACAATACACTAGGAGAGTGTTGATGAAAATATAATTGTCTTCCTTTATTTTGGCAAATATAAATTTAGTGTCCATTGTATGCAAGTACTGTTTAGCTAGTTAGCCAGCTAGCTGGCTACATACTTACATACATACATATCTGGATCTAAATCTAAATCTAGATAGATGTGTACCCATTATTGCACTTATATAGACAGATAGATATAGATAATAGGTAGACAGATTTACGTATACATATCTGCCTGTCAATCTACATAGTGCCATGATGGGTACACATAAGAACTATGAGTCTCAGTTGAGGAAGAGGTCAGGTGAAACTTCCTCTGGAGGAAGTGAAACTGGAAAGAGGACTCTACTCAAATAATCTATTGTTTAACCATCAACCCATCAAGATTATTTCCACTGAGCCAAAATATATTACAGGAACAATGGGGGGAAATGATCCTTTAGCTCCCAGGTGCCTTTGGTTTTGCATTTGCCTCTCTCTTCCTGGGATCTGTCACCATCATGCACATCGACTTTAAGAAAGAAAGAGGCATGTTAAGTGGTAAGTGGAAAGAAGACCTAGCCAGAGTTACAACCAACTTCTGCATGTGCATTCAACAAGCAGGCATCCATCAAGGTCTACTGTGCCTGGGCTGAGCGTGTCAGCTCCACTAAGGGAGGGGCAGCCAGCAGGGTGCAGCTACAGGGCACAGAGCAGGTAGAAAGTCAGCCCTTCAGCATCAGCCTCCAAAATCAAGAGGTGTTTCAGAAGCCACAGAGACTAATAAAGTGTTGCTCTTGTATTTAAGCGACTTACTCCATGATATGGTTTGGCTGTCCCCACCCAAATCTCATCTTGAATTCCGATGTGTGGTGGGAGGGACCTGATGGGAGTTTATGGAATCTTGGGAGTGAGTCTTTCCTGTGCTGTTCTCATGATAATGAATAAGTCTCACAAGATCTGATGGTTTTAAAAAGAGGAGTTCCCCTGCACAAGCTCTCTCTCTGTTTGCTTGCTGCCATCTATATAAGATGTGACTTGCTCTTACTTGCCTTCCACCATGATTGTGAGGCTTCCTAGCCACATGGAACTGTAAGTCCAATTAAACAACTTTTTTTTTTTATTGCCCAGTCTCAGATACATCTTTATCAACAGAATGAAAACAGACTAACACATTCCATCACAAAGAAACAGCCCAAAGCAGTAGGCACCATATCACATAATGAGAACTGGGAGATTCTCCTGAGAAAGAGGATAAGGGGTAGTAGGGGGACCACAGAGTAAGTGATTAGGGGAGGGGTAGGCTCAGAAGGCTTCAAAATTAATGTGACCATGAGCTGAGTCTGGAATGTCAGTGGCTGTTGGAGTGATGCAAGAAAGTGTGATGTGCTGGGTGAAAGGAAGACTTCAAGCAAAGACATTGGAAATGACTTGGCTAGTTTCTGGAAATCAAGCAGTTCAGAATAAGGAAGTTCAACTAAAGCTTCATCCACGGTGTTATAGGGGTGGGATGCATGGGAGGGAAAGAGATCTGCTTAAGAAGTGGGGCTGAAGACCAAGCCTTGACAAGCTTTGTACCACACTAATGTTTATTTGAAAGTTTCCTTACAGACAAATGTATGTTTAGAAAACTTGTAATTAAAAACTCAAATATACAGAAAATTTGAAATCAGTGTAAGATTGAACCATAGAAAACTACTGTTTTTAGGTCAAAATGGTCTAATATTGACAATTTCATATGGCTAAACCTAAATATAAGAAGGACTCATGTATCTTCATGTAGATTGAGCAATTGCTAATATTTTGCCATATTTGCTTCATCATTTTTCCTGAAATATTTTAAAGTTAATTGCACCCACTATGGCATTTCTGTCATGAATATTTAATATATACCTTTACAAATTACATATGTTTCTACAGAAACACAATATGGTCCTCATGCTTAATATAATCAACAAACATTCCTGTACATCACCCAATACTCAGTTGACAGATATTCACATTTCTCCAGTTTTTTCAAACATATATTTGACACCTGATTTATTCAAACTTGGATCCTATCAAGAACCATATATTGCACGTGGTTGTTACATTTCTTACATAAAAGATGTCTTTAAAAGATTAGTCACAGGCAAAGCCATTTGGGCTATGTTTTACCTATAAAATTATGACCTTAATAGATTCTAAGTGAACAAATAATTTGTGTGGTTCATGGATTCATTTCTGTAATAAGAATCATATATAGTCAAAGTCTGCTCATATTTTTAGTTAGATAAACTGAGGTATGGAATGGTTACTTGCTTTGCTATAGCTCACACAGTTGGTCATTAATGTGTCACCGTTTTATAAGTCCTTTACAGTCAAAATAAAGCCACAACCACCAACAAAGCAACAACACAGGTATATATGTTACTGAGTTACAGTTTTCTACACTTCTCCAGAGTGTGGCTAATGCTGGTGAGGAGCACACCACCCCTTAACAAGAGTGATGTGGCCTCAGAACAGATGTGCCACACAGCAAGTGGCTGACAGCTTAGCTTGCAGAGGGAAGTCTGTCCAGCTGCTAGGCAAATGCAGGAAACACCATGTCCCCTGTCTACTCTGTCCTCAGGATCATAGAAATGGGCTGTAAGAAACCCTGCTTGGGCAGCCTACTTGCAGTCAGTTGCTGTGCTCCAAATGCAACTCATGACCTGTTCCCCTGACCAGGGTGGTGATGGGTGTGCAGCTCCATCATGAGTTGTATAAGTCCATTAAATGCATTTTATAAGAGTACTAATTTTATGTATATGCCTACAAGGGGGTGTACCTTCTACCCGAGTTCTTGAAATACTCAGACGCTAGTGATGCTCCCAACACTAAAACATTCTGAGTAGAATCATTAGAGGGGCACCAAGGGAGAAGTGATTAGAAGATGAGAAATAACTGAAGACAAGGAACTAAGAGATGGTATTTATGAATGCTAAGGTAACAGGGTTTCTTGGTAGCAAAGACAAAGAGAGCCATATGATGAGCGTATAAATTATCAGGCATACATTTCCTTTCATAATACATCGTCAAAATAATCATCATCATCATCATTGCCATGTTGCTCCTAGGTGCAACTGTGTTAACATTTAGCACTAAGGAGAGCTTCTAAAAGAGTAACTCATTTACTTCATAACCTGTTTATTGTGTTTCATGCATATAATATTGTGTTTGGTCGCATGAGAAATGTAATGATATATATTTATGGCTCATGTAGAAATCAAAACCATATCTCCGAAATGAGGCTCCAAAATGTTGGAAATTGGCTAAGTAACTTCGATGTTAATTAACTCAAATATAATTTATAGAATGTCCTAGTAAGAACCAGAACGTGTTCAAGGCCTTTTTTCTTCTTTTTTTATTATACTTTAAGTTCTGGGATACATGTGCAGAACGTGCAGGTTTGTTGCGTAGGTAAACATGTGCCATGGTGGTTTGCTGCACCCATCAACCTGTCATCTACATTAGGTATTTCTCCTAATGCTATCCCTACCCTTGCTCCCCATCCCCTGCCAGGCCCCGCTATGTGTGATGTTCCCCTCCCTGTGCCTGTATGTTCTCATCATTCAACTCCCACTTATGAGTGAGAATATGCGGTGTTTGGTTTTCTGTTCCTGTGTTAGTTTGCTGAGAATAATGGTTTCCAGCTTCACCCATGTCCGTCCAAAGGACACGAATTCATCCTTTTTTATGGCTACATAGAGATCCATGGTGTATATGTGCCACATGTTCTTTATCCAGTCTACCACTGATGGGCATTTGGGTTGGTTCCAACTCCTTGCTATTGTGAACAGTGCTGCAATAAACATACATGTGCGTGTGTCTTTATAGTAGAATGATATGTAACCCTTTGGGTATATACCCAGTAAGGGGATTGCTGGGTCAAATGATACCTCTGGTTCTAGATCCTTGAGGAATCACCACACTGCCTTCCACAATGGTTGAACTAATTTACACTCCCACCAACAGTGTAAAAGCATTCCTATTTCTCCACATCCTCTCCTGCATCAGTCGTTTCCTTTCCAATGATTGCCATTCTAACTGGCATGAAATGGTATCTCATTGTGGTTTTGATTTGCATTTCTCTAATGACCAGTGATGATGAGCTTTTTTTTCATATGTTTGTTGGCCATATAAGTGTCTTCTTTTGAGAAGTGTCTGTTCATATCCTTCGCCCACTTTTTGAATGGGTTGTTTGTGTTTTTCTTGTAAAATTGTTTAAGTTCCTTGTAGATTCTGGATCTTAGCCCTTTGACAGATGAATAGATTGCAAAAATTTTCTCCCATTCTGTATGTTGCCTGTTCACTCTGATGACAGTTTCTTTTAGTTTAATTAGATTCCATTTGTCAATTTTGGCTTTTGTTGCCGTTGCTTTTGGTGTTTTAGTCATGAAGTCTTTGCCCATGCCTATGTCCTGAATGGTATTGCTTATGTTTTCTTCTAGGTTTTTTATGGTTTTAGATCTTACATTTAAGTCTTTAATCTATCTTGAGTTAATTTTTGTATAAGGTGTAAAGAAGGGGTCCAATTTCAGTTTTCTGCACATGGCTAGCCAGTTTTCCCAACACCATTTATTAAATAGGGAATCATTTCCCCATTGCTTGTTTTTTTCAGGTTTGTCAAAGATCAGATGGTTGTAGATGTGTGGTGTTATTTCTGAAGCCTCTGTTCTGTTCTGTTCCGTTGGTCTCTATATCTGTTTTGGTACCAGTACTATGCTGTTTTGGTTATTGTAGCCTTCTAGTATAGTTTGAAGTCAGGTAGCGTGATGCCGCCAACTTTGTTCTTTTTGCTTAGGATTGTCTTGGCTATATAGGCTCTTTTTTGGTTCCATATGAAATTTAAAGTAGTTTTTTTCTAATTCTGTGAAGGAAGTCAGTGGTAGCTTGATGGAAATAGTATTGAATCTATAAATTACTTTGGGCAGTATGGCCATTTTCACGACATTGATTCTTTCTATCCATGAGCATGGAATGTTTTTCCATTTGTTTGTGTCCTCTCTTATTTCCTTGAGCAGTGGTTTGTAGTTCTTCTTGAAGAGGTCCTTCACATCCCTTGTAAGTTGGACTCCTAGGTATTTTATTCTCTTTGTAGCAATTGTGAATGGGAGTTCACTCATGATTTGACTTTCTGTTTGTCTATTACTGGTATATAGGAATGCTTGTGATTTTTGCACATTGATTTTGTATCCTGAGACTTTGCTGAAGCTGCTTATCAGCTTAAGGAGTTTTTGGGCTTAAACGATGGTGTTTTGTAAGTACACATTCATGTCATCTGCAAACGGAGATGTTTAGACTTCTTCTCTTTCTATTTGAATATCCTTTTATTTCTTGCTCTTGCCTGACTTCCCTGGCCAGAACTTCCAATACTATGTTGAATAGGAGTGGTGAGAGAAGGCATCCTTGTCTTGTGCCAGTTTTCAAAGGGAATGTTTCCATCTTTTGCCCATTCAGTATGATATTGGCTGTGGGTTTGTCAAAAATAGCTCTTATTATTTTGAGATACATTCCATCAATACCTAGTTTATTGAGTGTTTTTAGCATGAAGGGGTGTTGAATTTTGTCAAAGGCCTTTTCTGCATCTATTGAAATAATCATGTGGTTTTGTCACTGGTTCTGATTATGTGATGGATTACATTTATTGATTTGTGTATGTTGAACCAGCCTTGCATACCAGGGATGAAGCCGACTTGATCACGGTGGGTAACCTTTTTGATGTGCTCCTGGATTCGATTTGCCAGTATTTTACTGAGGATTTTCGCATCGATGTTCATCAGGGATATTAGCTTGAAATTTTCTTTTTTTGTTGTGTCTTTGCCAGGTTTTGGTATTGGGATGATGCTGGTCTCAAAAAATGAATTAGGGACAGAGTCTCTCTTTTTCTATTGTTTGGAATAGTTTTAGAAGGAATTGTACCAGCTCTTCTTTGTACCTCTGGTGAAATTTGGCTGTGAATCCATCTGGTCCTGGGCTCTTTTTGGTTAGTAGGCTATTAATTACTGCCTCAATTTCAGAACTTGTTATTGGTCTATTCAGGGCTTCAACTTCTTCCTGGTTTAGTCTTGGGAGGGTATATGTGTCCAGGAATTTATCCATTTCTTCTATATTTTCTAGTTTATTTGCATAGAGGTGTTTATAATATTCTCTGACGGTAGTTTGTATTTCTATGGGATCAGTGGTGATATCCCCTTTATCATTTTTTATTGTATCTATTTGATTATTCTCTCTTTTCTTCTTTATTCGTCTGGCTAGTAATCTATCTATTTTGTTAATCTTTTCTAAAAACCAGTCCTTGGATTCATTGACTTTTGAAGAGTTTTTTGTGTCTCTATCTCCTTCAGTTCTACTCTGATCTTAGTCACTTCTTCTGCTAGCTTTGGAATTTGTTTGCTCTTGCTTCCCTACTTCTATTTATTTATTTATTTATTTATTTGAGACATAGTCTGGCTCTGTCCCCCAGGCTGGAGTGCAGTGGCATGATCTAGGCTCACTGCAAGCTCCGCCTCCTGGGTTCATGCCATTCTCCTGCCTTAGCCTCCCGAGTAGCTGGGACTATAGGCACCTGCCACCACGCCCAGCTAATTTTTTTTTTTTTTTTTTTTTTTTGTATTTTTATAGAGATGGGGTTTCACCGTGTTAGCCAGGATGGTCTCGATCTCCTGACCTCACGATCCACCCGCCTCAGCCTCCCAAAGTGCTGGGATTACAGGTGTGAGCCACCGCACCCAGCCTCCCTAGTTCTTTTAATTGTAATAGTAGGGTTTCAATTTTAGATCTTTCCCGCTTTCTCATGTGGGAATTTAATGCTATAAATTTCCCTCTAAACACTGTTTTAGCTGTGTCCCAGAGATTCTGATATGTTGTGTCTTTGTTCCCACTGGTTTCAAAAAACTTTATTTCTTTGTTAATTTTTTTATTTACCTAGTAGTCATTCAGGAGCAAGTTGTTCAAGTTCCATGTAGTTGTGCAGTCTTTAGTGAGTTTCATAATCCTGAGTTCTAATTTGATTAGACTGTCATCTGAGAGACTGTTGGTTATGATTTCCATTCTTTTGCATTTGCTGAGGAGTGTTTTACTTCCAATTATGTGGTTGATTTTAGAATAAGTGCTATGTGGGGCTGAGAAGAATGTATATTCTGTTGATTTGGGGTGGAGAGTTCTGTAGATGTCTATGAGATCCACTTGGTCCAGAGCTGAGTTCAAGTCCTGAATATTTTTCTTAATTTTCTGTCTCATTAAATCTGTCTAACATTGACAGTGGGGTGTTAAAGTATCCCCCTATTATTGTGTGGGAGTCTAAGTCTCTTTATAGATCTCTAAGAACTTGCTTTATTAATTTGGGTGCTCATATATTGGGTGCATATTTTTTAGGATAGTTAGCTCTTCTTGTTGCATTGATCCCTTTACCATTATATAATGTCCTTTGTCTTTTTTGATCTTTGTTGGTTTAAAGTCTGTTTTATCACAGACTAGGATTACAACCCCTGCTTCTTTTTTTTTTTTCTTTCCATTTGCTTAGGAAATATTCCTCCATCCCTATATTTTGAGCCTATGTGTGTCTTTGCACGTGAGATGGGTTTCCTGAATACAGCACATGATGGGTCTTGACTCTATCCAATTTGCCAGTCTGTGTCTTTTAATTGGGGCATTTCGCCTGTTTACATTTAAGATTAATATTGTTATGTGTGAATTTGATCCTGTCATTTTGATGCTAACTGGTTATTTTGCCCATTAGTTGATGCAGTTTCTTCATAGTGTCAATGGCCTTTATATTTCAGTATGTTTTTGCAGTGGCTGGTACCGGTTTTTCCTTTCCATATTTAGCGCTTCCTTCAGGAGCTCTTGGGTTTGAGGCAGGCCTGATGGTGACAAAATCCCTCAGCATTTGCTTGTCTGTAAAGGATTTTATTTGTCCTTTGCTTATGAAGTTTAGTTTGGCGGGATGTGAAATTCTGGGTTGAAAATTCTTTGCTTTAAAAATGTTTTAAATATTGGCCCCCACTCTCTTCTGGCTTGTAGAGAGTAGGGTTTCTGTAGAGAGATTTGCTGTTAGTCTGATGGGCTTCCCTTTGTGGGTAACCTGGCCTTTCTCTCTGGCTGCCCTTTTTCTTTGTTTCATTTCAACCTTGGTAAATCTGATGATTATGTGTCTTGGGGTTGCTTTTCTCGAGGAGTGTCTTTGTGGTGTTCTCCGTATTTCCTTAATTTGAATGTTGGCCTGTCTTGCTAGGTTGGGGAAGTTCTCCTGGATGATATCATGAAGTGTGTTTTCCAACTTGGTTCCATACTCCCCGTCACTTTCAGATACACCTATCAAATGTAGGTTTAGTCTTTTCACATAGTTCCATATTTCTTGGAGGCTTTGTTCGTTCCTTTTTATTCTAGTTTCTCTAATCTTGTCTTAATGCTTTATCTCATTAAGCTGATCTCTAGTCTCTGATATCTTTTCTTCTGCTTGATCGATTCAGCTATTGATACTTATGTATGCTTCACAAAGTTCTCGTGCTGTGTTTTTCGGCTCCATCAGGTCATTTATCTTCTTCTCTTAACTGGTTATTCTAGTTAGCAGTTCCTGTAACCTTTTATCAAGGTTCTTAGCTTCCTTGCATTGGGTGAGAACATGTTCCTTTAGCTCAGAGGAGTTTGTTATTACCCACCTTCTGAAGCCTACCTCTGCCAATTCATCAAACTCATTCTCCATCCAGTTTTGTTCCATTGCTGGCGAGGAGTTGTGGTCCTTTGGAGGAGAAGAGGCATTCTGGGTTTTGGAATTTTCAGCCTTTTTGCTTTGGTTTTTCCTCATCTTCATGGATTTATCTACCTTTGGTCTTTGATGTTGGTGACTTTCGGATGGGTTTTTGCGTGGGAGTCTTTTTTGTTGATGTTGATGCTATTGCTTTCTGTTTGAGACAGGTCCCTCTTCTGTAGGTATGCTGGAGTTTTCTGGAGGTCCCCTCCAGACCCTGTTTGCCTGGGTATCATCAGTGGGAGCTGCAGAACAGCAAAGATTGTGGCCTGCTCTTTCCTCTGGAAGCTTCATCCCAGACGGGCACCTACCAAGATGCCAGCTGGAGCTCTCCTGTATGAGGTGTCTGTTGACCCCTGCTAGGAATTGTCTCCCAGACAGGAGGCATGGGGGTCAGGGACCCACTTGAGGAGGCAGTCTGTCCCTTAGCAGAGCCCAAGCTCTGTGCTGGAAGATCCGCTGCTCTCTTCAGACCTGGCAGGCAGAAACATTTAAGTCTGCTGAAGCTGCACCCATAGCTGCCCCTTCCCCCTGGTGCTCTGTCCCAGGGAGATAGGAGTTTTATCTGTAAGCCCCTGACTGGGGCTGCTGCCTTTCTTTCAGAGATGACCTGCCCAGAGAGGAGGAATCTAGAGAGGCAATCTGGCTACAGCAGCTTTGCCTCATTGCAGCGGATTCTGCACCAAGTCCAAACTTCCTGGTGGCTTTGTTTACACTGTGAGGGAAAAACCAGCATTCAAGCCTCAGTAATGGGGGATGCCTATTCCACCACTAAGCTCGAGCGTCCCAGGTCGACTTCAGACTGCTGTGCTGGCAGCAAGAATTTCAAGCCAGTGGATCTTAGCTTTCTGGGCTCCATGGGGGTGGGATCCGCTGAGCAAGCCCACTCGGCTCCCTGGCTTCAGCCCCCTTTCCAGGGGAGTGAATGATCCTGCCTCACTAGTGTTCCGTGTGCCACTGGGGTACAAAAAAATACACCTGCAGCTAGCTTGGTGTCCACTCAAATAGCCGCCCAGTTTGTGCCTGAAACCCAGGGCCCTGGTGGTATAGGCACCCGAGAGAATCTCCTGGTCTGCGGGTTGTGAAGACCATGGGAAAAGCGTAGTATCTGGGCCAGATAGCACCGTCCCTCATGTCACAGTCCCTCACGGCTTCCCCTGGCTAGGGGAGGGAGTTCACTGAACCCTTCTGCTTCCTGGGTGAGGCGACACTCCACCCTGCTTCTGCTCGCCCTCCACGGGCTGCACCCACTGTCTAACCAGTCCCAGTGAGATGAACTGGGTGCCTCAGTTGGAAATGCGGAAATCACCCACGTTCTGTGTTGGTCTTGCTGGGAGCTGCAGACCGAAGCTGTTTCTATTTGGCCATCTTGCCAGGCCCCCATTATTCAAGGCCTTTATATTGATTATATCATTTAATCTACTCAGTACTATTTTCATTTTAGTAATAGTGCTAACTATACACATTAATATATTACAGGAGGAATTTGAGATCCAGAGCAATTGGGACAGTTTCTTGAGGTTCACAGCTAGTAAGTGGTGGTGTTAAGATGCACCCACATTTGCCTAATTTGAAAAGTGATGTTCTTTCCAGTTTGCATTGTGGCTTCTTATGATCAAAATGTTCTTTTAAATGAGAAGTCCAGTAAGAGCTACCTGGGGGCATCTTTAGGGAGATGCTATTAGTGATGCATAGAATGACTACATCTGATGTAATGAGTTGTAAACATCTGAAAGGAGCTACTGATTAATACAGAATAAGAGAGGGAAAAAAGAATGCAGACAGACCCGGTGCTGCTGGAATGTCCGGGTTTCTGTGTGGCAGAGCTCTGGAAGGTGCCCTTGGTGTTGCTCAGGCAGCCCTGCCTAGCTAAGCACAGGAGCTGTCATTCCTAGGCAAGTGGCCACGCTAAGCTGCTGTTTCCCTGGCTCCTGGTGAGCCATGCCTTCCCCTCTTTCATTTCTCATCTTACCACAAAGAGAACTCATTTTGCTCACAAACACTAGAACTCGATGATAAATAAATCAACTTGTGAATATGAAGGCAACCACTTTCTGGCCTCAGAAGTCTTGCTTTGCCTGATGACTACCAGGGCTCCAGAGCTCTAGGCCTCAAAGGCATTGTGCCAGTCACCTTATGGAAATTTAAGTGAGAATGTTGAGATGTTCTTTAAGCTGCCGGGTAGCTGATTAGCAGGAGGCATTGATCTCCCAGCATAGAGATGTTCCAAAGAGGAAAAAGGAAATAATTAGAAAATGAAAGAAATGCCTGTTACCAGCTCCGCTGTGGTTACAAGCTTTGAAATGAGGAGTTAGCACTAAGATGCCTGTGGCTCAGGGCTGGCCAGAAAGTGGAAGTGTAGAGTGGGTGAGGTTTTGTGTTCATCCTTCCTCCCACCCCACCATTGCTGCTCACCGCCCAACCCAACAACTGCATGCACAGCCTGTGAGCCTTTCGTCACGGGCCTGCTCACCTGACCTGCTGGGGCAGTAATCTTCCCTAAGATTGGTGGCATTCCCTGAAACTGGTGACTAACTCCATGACTGCAGAGAGAAGATCTGGTTTTAGACATTAGTTTCCATGTATGAGCCATGGGATATGGCTTAACTTCCAGGGATCAGGTTCCCCACTTGTAACATAGTGATACTAATATCTACTTTATAAGGTTATCATGAGAATGAAACCAGATAATGCATGTAAATCCCTCATCATAAAAGCCAGCACATAGTAAGCATTTAGGAGATAGAAGAATTTTCTCATTCCTCCCTGTGTTTCCATGGAGGACCTCTGTTCCACTGAGCACAGGAGAGCCAGATTGGATGAACACATCTGTTAGCTCTTTCAGCCTCTCATCACTCCTCTCCAATGCAGGGGAAGTGGCTTCGCTGACTAGTAAGAGTCTGCCATTGCTCAGGCCCCATGTAAGGACAATGAGGCTCAAATGTAACCTGGTATTTTCCCTGTGCTCTGCAAAATTCACATTCTAGCAAGGTAACCTGTTTTGTGGCTCTACTAGGGCTTGTGCACAGCCAGCATAGCTCAGGCAGAGCCTCATGCCTGCCTCTGACAGTGTCCTCAAAGCCTCTTCGATTTCCCCCTTGTGTGATTGGGTAAGACACACTGCTCCCCTCAGAAGGTAGGCATGAGGGAGCTAGTGTTCATTTTGCTGAGCCAGCCTCTCCCCAAGGAAAGCCACAGGATCTAGATATGATGGTGGTGGTGGCGGGAGGCCTAAGATGCCTCTGACAAGACTGCACGGCTCTAGAGCCCTGGGTTTCAGGGTAGTAAAGTCCTTACTGGAGTTTGACCTCATCCATTCTTGTTTCTATTCTTAGTTGCCACAGGGCTTCAAGAGGAGGGCTAATGTGAGTAATAAGTGAACAGGAAGTAGTCAGTAAGTACAATCTGTAACATAATTACAAGTATTAAAAGCTCATAATAATATTTTTATTATCCAAAACATTTCCTAAAGGAGAAGTTCTCCCAGGAATTTTGGAGCTTTAATGCAAGATTTCTAGACCTGTGACATTATCAACCAAGAGGCATGAGAATCTATGGTGGCTCTCCATGTAAATACTGGTGGCAGGGCTTCCTGTTATTTCCATCTCTTAATTCCTGATATGAGCAGATTCTTACCCTGTTTGCTCCTGAATTTAGCCCTGAGGACAATCTTTTCTTCATAGCTATCAGAAGAACAAGAACACTAGAGTTGATTATCTTTCTGAGCTTAGATAGAAGTGGAGTCCAAATCTATAACAATCTTTCTCATCAGTGAGGAATATGAGTGTGATGGTGATGGCAGGAAGGTAAAAGAAGGAAAATATCCCAGAAAGAGATTTGAAAAAAATATCTGATGCCTCCGTATTTCTGCTTTCTAGAGACAATGATGCCCTAGCAGTATTGAAAACAGCTAGCACCTTGATCTTGGTTCCTAAATACCATCCACTACTCAAGAGAACTAGGTTTTCTTGGAGACAGGCTTGACTTCAGGGCTGGAAAGATAAAGCAGAGATGAGTCTAAAATATTCTGTCATGCCAGAGAGAAAGGAAATTGCAAAAAACAAGGAGCGCACATCAGAATAGCACAGGGCCAGGCACACATCAGAATAGCACAGGGCCAGCTAGATGGACACTCACTGGCCAAATCTAGAACAAATGAAACCAAAACAACGTAAATTGATTATAGTCTATTGAACAGAATAAAATATCATGGTCCCATGCTTATAATTAAAAAAAAACTAAATAAATGTTGTAAAAGGGAAAGTTCTTCCTTACAGAAATATGTCAACTGAGAACTACATAAGGAATGATGGCATCAGGGAATAAAAGCCAGCATCACGCATCCACACCAGTGACAACCAGCTCAGGTGAGAATTATCGAAGGCTGCTACACAGATAGGCAGAAATTCGATGAAGGAAAGTTTACATAGTCTTAAAATATCTTTCCAGCAATTACTCTCTAATCTCAGTAAGAAAAATAGTAACATTAAAGTGGAGAATCCTGGTGGATACTTCCTTAACCAGGTGATCACTGCTGGCGCCACCAATAATGACACATGCCAATAGCATGCCCTCCTACCATGAACTGTCACATATGTGGTATTCCTACCCAAAAATGTATAACCTGAGTCCAGGCTTAAGGACATATCAGATAAACTCTTTTCCTGGAACCTCACTTAGTAGAAGGAGCAGAAGTCTCTCTTGAGCCCCTTTTATCAGGGTACTAACCCCATCATAAATTGTCCACCCTCATGACCTCATCACCTCCCAACCCCTCACAGTAAGGATTAGGATTTTAGTATATATTTGGGGGTATACAAACATTTCAGAACATTGCAAGGACAATGTCTTGACAGAAGAAGGCTAAAACAATTAAAAAAATATGACAACTAGATGCATTGTGTGATCTTGTACCAGATCCAAGATGGAAGAAAAGTATTATAAAAGATATTACTAGGAAAAATGGACAATTCTGAATAAAAACTACATATTATATGATAACGTTGTATAAATGTTAAATATCCTAACTTTTATAATTGTAAGCGAATATCTTGTTCTTAAGAGAAACACACTGAAGTGTTGGAGAAAAGGGCTATGATGTTTGCAGCTATCTCTGAAATGGTCAGAAAAATGTTGATTCAACACAGATATGTACATTATCTATGTTTATCCATCTATCCATCTATCTATCTATCTATCCACCCATCTATCCATTTCACACAGATATGTACATTATTTATGTTTATCCATCTATCTATCTATCCACCCATCTATCCATTTCACACAGATATGTACATTATCTATGTTTATCTATCTATCTATCTATCTATCTATCTATCTATCTATCTATCTATCTATCTATCCATCCATCTATCCATTCCTAGAAAGGATGATAAAACGAATGTGACAAAATGTTAACAGTAGGCAAATCTTTTAGGGGGTTAGTGAGTGCTTTTGTACTATTCTGGAAATTTTTCTTTAAGTGTGAAATTATTTTAAGGTAAAAAGTTAAAAAGAAGTTTCTATATGTAGACTATTTGCAGTTACCAGAACGAGCAAACATATTAGTTTATTCGACCTTCATTAAGTGTGTGTGTGTGTGTGTGTACATGCCCACACGTGTATATGCATGCTCACGTGCGTTAGTAAGAGCCTTATTTTACACATGAGTAAACTGAAGCTCTGAGAGGTTATGGGATTTGTTTGAGGTCCATAACTCATATTAGCAGAGAAATTCAGAAACCATGAGTCCACCTGAAGCCGGCACCAAAAGTTCTCCACTAATTCCTGCTGCACTTCCATTTAGCCGACATACTGCATTACCCAGCCTTCTCCACTCTCTGGCAGTCATGGGGCTTGACTTCCACAGTGGGCCGAATTCCCAGTCTGTGCCAGTTGCTCCCTCTGGCTTACCCAGGTGCTCATGCGTTTACTAGTTGACCCATATGCTTACCAAGAGCCAGCTGTATCTTTTCCAAAAATCTGTGCTTACCAGGTGTACTTGTTCACTTAATTACATAATTTACCTAAAACCCTCACAAACTGATATAATCTGAGTGTGAAAAGAGAATTGTTGTCTCTATGAAAAGCAAATAGAATATTTTAGAAATATCCAATAAAATAGCTTGGGGAAAAAAAACCCTCCTGTAGTTGAATCAAATATGGGGGGAAAATGTAGTAGGGACGGGGAGAAATCATAGAGTCTAGAAATATTTTACACTCAGATTGGTTCACATTAGGAACCTTCACCCTCATGCTCGACTTTAAAGAAATCCAAAGTAGAAATCAAGAGTGATGCCGTCAGAATGTGGTCTATTCAAGGAGACACCAGTTTCCAGTCAGCAGTCTCAAAGAAAACGCGTTGACCCAGTGTCAAAAGTCAAACAAAGGTACACGTACACGCTGTGGTATATTTACAAGTCTTCTACATGGCTGTTTTGGAAACACTAGTGTACTCAGCTTTTTCTGTGACAAGGTACGCGCTCATTCTATTGGAGACGCTTAAAAAGCTTCTACTTATTGTTCTGATTTTAGACTATTCCCAGTTCCCTATACCTCCACCCTGCCCAGTTTAGATTCGACAACAGTCCGAAAGACCATCTCTGATTCAGAACTGGTGAATGGCTTGCCCCCATTCCCTCGATCTCTGCATGACACTGTCAACTGATATGTAGTAGGACCTGGTGTGATTCATTTAACTTCTCCCCCTGCCTCCAGACCACTGAACTATCCATCCTCCAAAATATGAGCTCTATTAAAGCAACATGGGAAGCATTGAGGCTTCTACAATTTGGGGTACTGTCCATTAAAATAATACAACTACATATATCTACACTGAGTACTCTCATTCTTTAAACTGGGAAACGATTAATGTGTGTGGCTATCATTTGCAAACCATTCAGTCTCCGAGTGCTTGCAATAGATTTACTCTCAGTGTTACCCTGACCTGGTGACCTAGAAAATGTCCAAGAGAAGGAAGGCATTTAAAGGAGGAAAGAACGCCACTGTCTATCTCCTTTCACGCTCATTGCTGCTTGAATAACGGAAAGAAAACGAAGCATACACCTTCTGCTCTGCGTGCCAGCCAGGCCCCCAGCAAGGAGACCCAGGCTCCCCAGGTGAAGTTCCTTAAATCTTACGTTGCTGCCCCCGCCAAGCCCACAGGTAGGGGAAAGCAGTGGGTGGTGGGAAGAGGCAGGAGAAAGTGGGACACAGATGAAAGGAACACTTTATTTGATAAAATCGTAAAGAGCAGCTTGTACTGTAGAGCGAGAATCTCTAAGTAATAAATGTCAGGTTTATGAACAATTGAGCCTCTCCATTCCTGACTGAAATGGCTCTTTAAGGTCAGCTCTGTAAGTGCTCCCTGAGGTGACCAGGCTGCGCTGCTGAGGGGGTTTGTGGTCGCTGCTGCACCACTGGGAATGGGAAAGAGGATATGAGGGTGCTGGGTTTGCCCATGGTGTTGTTAGGGTCTACACTGAAAGAAGTGATAACTATGCTGAGTAGTTTTTTGTTGTTGTTGTTGTTTATTTGTTTGTTTTGTTTTTTCAGACGGAGTCTCGCTCTGTTGCCCAGGCTGGAGTGCAGTGGCGTGATCTCTGCTTACTGCAAGCTCCGCCTGCCGGGTTCACACCATTCTCCTGCCTCATATGCTAAGTAGTTTTAATAAAGAAAAACATCCAGACATCCCCACAAACAAGACTTTGTGACTGGAGCCTCAGTAAGGGGTCACTGAACTCCAGAACCACACTCACTCAACAAGAGAAAGTACCTTCCTCAACACCAGGCTGCTGCACCCTCCCATAGCTCACACACAGCTGCCCATTGTCAAAAACAAAAGCAGCACGTGAGATGGAATTCTCCTTTCAATGTCTGCCCCTGCCCTCAAAGTAGACGCTGCCTTTGGGTGGGCCAGTCCAGTAGCATAACCAAGGAATATAAATCCTCTGCATGTAAAGGCGGGGAGAAAGGAAAGCCACAGACACGCATGTGGGAGACTCAGCGGGCCCACACCAAAGCTGACTTCGACGCTTAAAGATCGAAGCACTGGATCCCTCTTCTTTTATCTCTGTGCTGGAGACAAACACAACTTACATCTCATGTCCTCATCATCTGCAGTCAAAGAAAGTGAGTGGAATACAGGTTACAGGCATTTACAAGAGTCCAGTCCACTGAGACCTCGCACAGGCGGACACAACAGCATCTCTTCAAACGCTGTTTTGAAGATGTTCACACAGGCATTATGGGGAGAAGACTGGAAGGAATGCTCTGCACCCTGGGAGGATGTGTGCTGAGTGTGACTCTGGGGAAGGTAAGGAAATGACAGCCGGTGTTAAATGATTCTGAAGCTAGATCCTTCAGGTTTCAGATAGGGAGGTATTATTAGAGGAAAGAAAAAAAATCAGAATTTCAGCTTTTATGATCAAATATCACGTAATTATTCAGAAGTCGACAAATAACTGTTGAACACTAACTAGGTCCCAAAACCTTGTCTTAAATGCTGGGGATACTGCACTACCACACAGACACGCATTCCCGCTCTCACGGAACTTGTGTCTTTGTCCAGTGTGTTTGGTTTTGTTATATTCTTGCTGAAAAGATAGCAAGTATGTGAAGTTAGTTAGTTAGCTTTGTGCTGGAGCAATTGCCTCCAGAATAAGGAAGGACAGAGGGGAGGCAGGGAGAGAGGAGGAAAGACACGGAGCGAGGGAAAAAGCGATGGAGGGAGGAAAAACAAGAAATAGATACTGAGATACATTTTGACTTCCTCACATGGTCTCTTCCCAACTTCCCCAGGTTTACTGCCTTGCCAAACACACAGAAATAATAAGCCTTTCATGGGAGAACTAATTTCCCACCTGATTTTCCTACTAGGTGGCTAAGTCACAGGTGTTTAAGTCACCTGCTTTAAGGGTAGGCTAAAAAAAAATGCCTCCCCCAGAGCCACTAAGCCAAGGAGTCCTCTGCTCCTCATCGTCCCATTCAACTCTGTGGCCATTAGAAACACATTTCTGAGGAGCTTACTAGAAGCACGGGCAGCTGGAATTGAACCGGCAACAGCAGAAAGAAGCCTGTGGCAAAAATTAGTGCAAGAAAGAATTGGAGAAGGGGGATTCAGGGGGCCCAGTGACTGACGCAATAGGAAGCAGGGATGATGAGTGGTTCTGTGAGTTGATTTGTATTTCCTGGGGTTAAGGCAGCAGGGCCTTGATAGACCATATGGTCTGGCCTTGACCCTTAAATCTCTGCCTGCCCAGAGAGCAGCAGCCCTCACTGTAGCTAGCTTCCACTTCTTGTTATTCTTGGCACTAGGAGTCCTGATCACAGGGTAGTTCAATATCATAATCCAAAGAATTAGATAGAAACCATCTGGAAGAGCAACCAACTTTAACCTTGAGTGCTACTTGAAAATAACCTTCATCCACTGAGCCCTTTGTTCACATGGAAAAATAGGTTAGTTAGAGCATATTTCAAAAAGCACCAGGGTCTTGGGGGCCATCCACCTCAGAAGAGAACAACATTTAACCACTATGCTTTGATATCTATACAATGCATTTTTTCCCATCTGCTTACTGCCAAATTTCCCGTTTCTTGCACGATGGGGATGCAATAAACAGGGCCAGGAAGGTAACAAAGCTCACTGCAGGATGCTAAGGAACAGAAAGCAGAAAGGCCACGCCTGTAATAAATCAATTAGCCGATTATTCAGCAGAGGAAATGCAGTTAAATAGACCAGTGACTTACTATGGACTCTGAAGGCACAAAAAGGAATAGGTGAGAATGCAAGACAAGCAATTAATCCTATTATCGTTGTTTCTTCGTTACGTTTAGGCTCCTGAGAGCCCCCATGAGGCTCCCACCACACTCATTTGTATCTAAGGAAGTCTGCATGGCACCGTTCACGCACACAGCACTTGTCAGCGTAAGTTTATTCCCTAGTGAAGTTGCGAGACTTCATCAATTAACAATAACAGAGAGGAAATGTAATTCTCCAAAAAGCCACAGAGTCAGTCAATGAAAACGCACAGCATTTAAGCTCAGAGTTCTCTGACTTAACTGCCCAGACTGCAGTTCTCCACAAGAAACCATCTCTCTTCAAGGTGACTCTTCAGGAAGGAGTTTTGTGCTGTTAGAAAAAAAAAAAGGGTTACATCTCACCTCTATTTAACACCACATGAGCTAGGAGCTAACGCTGCCTTTTCTTGTAAATGGAGCATAACTGCGCTCAGTTAGGCAGGATGTCAGAGCAGCCCAGGAAGGAGCCAGGAATAGTCCCTCTGTTCTCTGGATTGGGGCCATGCAGCCCAAAGCCCAGAGTTTACCTTGGGCACAGCCATTGTAGGGTAAATGCCATCTTCTGAAACACTGGTCCTTAGGTCCAAAACGCCTCCACCGTCTGTAGTGATGGGAAATGAAATACTGGGGAAGATAAGACAGTAAGACAATAACTCACCTTTTCTGCCACCTGATCTAGCAAAAAGAGGAAGAGTAAATAACTAGCAACTACTATTTTTTGCCAAAATCCTTCTCTGGAATGGTAAGGACCTTGCTACCAAAGCTCTCGTTTCTAAAATTTCATCCTAATCATAAGCACCCTGGGAAGTGCAAGTAAAAATCACACACCAAAATGGTCCCGTGCACACGCTGGTGACGAATAGTCACATATACACTGGGAAAGTGTGTGGCTCCTTGATGAAACTGTAGGACCCTGTTTGAGAACCTGGGATTTCAGGATCCCGGTGGAAACAGCATGCCTTCCAGGGACTGGCCATAGCCTTTGCTAGCCTGCAGGGAACCTTTGTGTGAATGGAAGGAGGGTACTTAGCCCCCCAGGACGTCACAGTCACAGTGGTCCAGGAGCAGGGCTGCACAAGGGCCTGTGCTCAGTGGCCCCAGGGTCCTGGGAGGTGGAGGGCTCGATGGGCTAACCTCAGGCCTCCTCTATGCTCTTCCCACCCCTGTACAATAAGAGCACATCCACCTCTACCCATTTCACATAGCGAGGTTGTCAATGGTATTTTATTTTCCAGAAAATGACTCCACAGCTTAAATAAAAATGTTGAAGGCCACAGTGAGCGACATCTCCAATGGCCCCCGAGGGACCTTTTCCACGGCCTCAGCTCACTTGCAGAAGACACCTGCATGGCCCAGCAAGCGCCACGGAAGCAGAGGCAGAGCGTCACCAAAGCCCAGTTCCGCTCTCCTCTGGTCGCCGAATACCTGTCTGGGGCACGCTGGAGAGGAGCAGGGGACCTGGTAACAGAGCTGTTGTTGTCTTGCTCTGGTACGAAATAAGAATTTGAGTCACAGAAATAAAACACTGAGGAGTGAAAGGAAGGTAGAACTGATTGGCAGGGAGGAGCAGAGACCTAGGGAGGGGCAGAGCGACAGACAGACGGCAACAGAGGCACCCTGAGAGGTGACATCTGATGGCACATCCTCTTTTCTGAGCCTGCAGCTTCCTTCTAGGAAGGAGGCCAGCATAAATTCTTCCACTCAGCAGTGCTGAGATAGACCCGAAAGAAAACAAAAAGGGGATTAATCTCCGCATTGCAGGTGCCCCTCAGCCGCCCTGCTAATACCCGCCTTCCATGGAGGGTTTGATTTGAGGAGGGCTTTGCCAGTAGATGAAATACCAACCACAGGCTCTGCCCTCCCCCACTCCCCCTTTCATTTTATTTCGATCAAGCCGTGTGTCTGATTGCTTCACTCTGGAGGGCTGGCAGTGGTACATTAACCTGCCGATCGCGGTGAGCAATGTGGGCTGCAAATGTGGCTATCAAAGGACCTCTTCTGTCTCTGCAGGTTCCTGGTGAGGCCGACAAAAAGCAGCAATAGAAAAGTCTCGGCATCATGGTGGCATTTTCTTACCTCCCAATTAACCTTCACGTTGGTAAACATGCAATGAGCTTTGTACCGAAAACTGTGCCTCACCCATATTCCAGAAGTTTCTTCACTTTGAAAATGGGCACAATGAACAATCCACAGAGGATGCATTTCCATCCCTTCTCATTCCCATATGTCATGTGCTCAGTTATCTTTCTGTATCTCCTTTCTTCTGGATGTTAGCAGCCTCCTCTGGCTGTATAATTTTTATGGCCTCTCCTTCTTTGCCCATTTCTGCATGTCCCACAATGGGTTAAGTGATTCCACGGAGCCTAAACATACTTAGAAATCACCCTATCATTCACCACAGGAGCTCTGAAAGGGAAGATTACTGCACATGCACATTTTAATTGAGTTTTGTAAAGAGAAGGAGAGAAAAGGCTCTGTTACTTAGCACCCACTAGTCTGCAGTCATAGCAGAATAGCAAGGATTTGACTTTCAAAACTTTCCTGGTCCCAAATTATGTCCTACAACGCAGCCTGTCTGGAAAGATCTTGTGTCATGCTGTCAAATTTTACCTATAGTCTGGCTCCTTTTGAACAGACTGTACTCTACGTGTTAAGCTTCACTCGGGTCCATTTTAAATGAGGCGGCTCCTGGAAGGTTATCTGACACGTACAAATGCAGTGCTGATGGGTTCAAAACACGCAGCCTGGTCTACTCTGCCCTATTCTCATCCGCACACTGAAATCATTCCCACTTCTTGTTAACTCTATTAATTTATTGCTAATGCATTAAATTGTATTCTAATGGCTGAGAAGCAGTAAATTACTTCCCCAGGTACGCTACATCAACGTACGAAGTTGTTTACGTTGTACAGGCTCTGACCAATAAGAATGGTCAATGTTACAAACGATGAAGTGGGACACGGTGCCGGAAAACCACAAGCCTCGCTCCCTCTTCAGCTCCTCTTTTACCCCAGTCCACACCCAAGCCCTTGGTGATTCTCATTCTGCGCTTGCAAAGTGGAGCTAAGATTCACCATCTCCATCTCAAAGGGGCTGCACGAGCATGTTGCACAAAATTTCAGCTCCCTGAAGGTTTATTTCCAGAAATTAGAATAACTGGCTCCCCTCTTTCCCAGACATCCTGCTATCATTCCCTGTCTCCCTCGCGGCCTCACCATGTTCCTCACTGTCTCCAGCAGACTGTGCCCATCAAGACATCGACTGCCATTTTCTGTGCCTCCAGGACTGGGGTCATCATCAGGGCTGCGCATACAGTAGGTGATTAATATATTCTTATTGATTAATACAAACAGCATCACATTGACCACACTGTATTTTTATTTGTTGTGTACATACCATTTACCGGATTCGCTTTGGAGAGTGACAGCCATATCATGTATTTCTCGTGTTTTCCCTCATTCAGTCCCACCAACCTGGCACAGGTGAGCATCCAGGAGGGACTGCCGTCAGAATGAATGTGAGAGCAGTTGCCTTTGTATTTTACAATTGATGTTTTTTCTTCTAACTCATGGATGATCTTGGAATGTTAATAAGTGGTTAATTTAATCAGCTGACTTGCTAAGGGAAGATAAATTGTTAACTGGAGCAGCGTCTTTCTGGATGCTAAATTACCCAGTTAGGTCTGGGAAGCACATCGATGACTACGGTAACTGAAGCATAAGAGGTAAAGAGCTGATTTAAGGCCATCAGAGCTACTTGTAGTTGGAGCTTTGCTTGATGACACTGAAGGTTTGCTTGCTTATTGGGTTTGATTATTTGCATTGCGTGATTATAAGGTATATCACTCCCAGAATTGATTTGATGTGTTGTGATTGCAACGGCTTTTTGTTATGTGACCTGATAACTGATGGGTTCAAGTGAACTTCTCTACAGAATTATCTATTCCTCTTCCTTCAATAACCACCAAACACACACATACGAACTCACTGAGAGGAACAGTGACAAACTGCATGCGTGTGGCATCTGACGCCTGAGCCTCCCTGGCACCCTGAGACGACCTTACCCCTCTCCGGAGCAGGCCGCCTATCAAGTGCCACTGTGGAGTCTCCACCAGTGACGCATGATGTCCTCCCACTGAAGTGTCCTTCACCATTCATGTTGCTGCTCCTCAGCACCCACTAAAGTGCCGTGGCTGCCTGGCCCTGGGTATCCTGCAGAGGCTCCTAGAAAACAGCAGAGCTCCTTGACCTGTTTCAAAGAATGCCAGCCCAAGGTTCCATCAGCAGGTGTCATGTGGGACACTGGCTATACTTCATGGCAGAAATGCTACCTGCCACCCATGAACCACAGAATGCTGCTCCTTAGATATATAAATTAAAGTACAAAATGACAATATTCAGCACAGTAGAGGCTGTCACATGACCCCAATGCATCCTGTTTCTTCCTTTTTTTTTTTTTTTAAGAGAGGGTCTTGCTCTGTCACCCAGGCTGGAGTGCAGTGGCCCGATCTTATCACTGCAAGCTCTGCCTCCTGGGTTCAAGTGATTCTCCCACCTCAGCCTCCCAAGTAGCTAGGACTACAGGCATGCAACACCACGCCTGGCTAGTTTCTGTAGTTTTAGTAGAGACAGGGTTTCACATGTTGGCCAGGCTGGTCTAGAACTCCTGTCCTCAGGTGATCCACCAGCCTCAGCCTCCCTAAGTACTGTGATTATAGGCATTGAGTCACCATGCCCAGCTGCGTCCTGTTTCTTTCAGGAACATCACCTATGATGGTTTTACAGCATAGCTATTAACTTCCTGCTAATGCTTCTTATGTATACATAAACATAACAAACCCTGGTGGTGTTATCATTTCATTTCACAAATTAAGACTGTGACTGTGATATGGTTTGGATGTCTGTCCTCTCCAAATCTCACCTTGAAATGTGATTCCCAGTGTTGGAGGTGGGGCCTTTTACGGGGGCTGATTGGCTCATGGTGCAGATCCCTTGTGAATGGTTTAGTACTATCCCCCTGGTGATAAGTGAGTTCTTACTCAGTTAATGCAAGATCTGGTTTTTCAAAGAGCGTAGCACCTCCCTCTCTCTCTCTCTTGCCCCTGCTCGGGCCATGTGACATGCTGGTCACCCACTGCTTTCCACCATGAGTGGAAGCTTCCTGAGGCCTCACCAGAAGCAGATGCCAGCACCACACTTCTTGTACAGCCTGCAGAACCATAAACCAATGAAACCTCTTTTCTTTATAAATTATCCAGTCTCACATATTCCTTTACAGCAACACAAGATTGGACTAACACAGGCTTCGAACAGTTAGTTAGATAATGTGCCCAAGACCAAGCAGCTATGGAGCCAGCCCTGGATGTCAAGTCAGTGCAAGCAGTTGTTGCTCATCACACTCTTGTTTCCTGGAGAACTTCACTCTATCAAAGGCCAGAGGGATCACTGCATTAGCCCCATCACCACCAAAGGAACTTGGGGTCCACAGAGGCAAAGTAACAAGAGAGAGTAATCGTTAGCTACAAAGCTGGGAAACTTCCCACACTACCCTTCTCCATGCACCATCACCAAAGGAGACCTTACTTCTCCAACTAAATTATAGGCTCCTTAAGGACTGGGACTCCACTGTCTTAACTTTGTGGTACTCTCTAAGAACTAGCAGAGCATGGCATGCAAAGACACCCACCAGCAACCGTGATTATTTGTGTGCTAAGAAAAAGAGCCCCATCCATCTTACTTGCGATAATTCCAGCAAGTGTCCACCCCAGAAGCTCTGTCAGTCACATGCACTTCCTTTAAGATGGTCTGTGTCTGGGTGTCTGGCTCAGGATACCTAGTTAGAACTAGTGAGATCACTGCACAAAGGAAACTTCAAGAACATGACTTTTTTATGTCTAAAACAATGAAACCTTGAACTGTAAGGAGGGTGAAATAAAGCCAGCAGGTCATTTATTGGTGAGGAATTGGGGCACAGAGCTCCAGGGAGCCCACAGGCATCCTGGGGCAGGTGCCAGCCACCCAGTGGAGTTATTAATATATGAACTTTGCCTCTGCTCACCCACGCTGCCTGCTGAGTTTTATACTATATTGCATAATTAATCTGTCAACATTCTGTGACAGAGTATAAATATTAATAATATGATCACACAGCTAGCTGTTCCCTTTAAAATTCAGCGCCGAAAAGATAAATCGGCCACTTAATCTTGCTAGATTCCAAAAAGGGGAGGAAAGAGTGGGGCAGGAGGTGGAGACAGGAAGGAGAGGGAGAGAGAGAGGTTGGGAGCTAATTGGGAACGGCGGAATCCTTGTTTGAATCGGGTCTCACACCTGCACCTTCAGGCGCATGTTTAAAGGCACAGGCCACTTTGCAGCTACCTTAGTTCTTTCATTCCCACATAATGAGATAAACCTTTTCTCTCTCTTTTTCTTTTTACTCAAGGGACAAAAAACTCTTGTGTTTCCATCTGGCATTCCTCATCTCTGGATCGGCATGAGCAGCAGTAAATTCCAGGAGAGACCTGAGCCAACCGTCCCCTTTGTCTCCTGAAAGAAGAGAGGTTTATGTTCTCCTGGAAGGCTGACCAGCAGTAACTTAGGAAAGCCACAGGCCAGCAGCACACTGAAATGCAGATGTGATTAGATGAACCAGGGAGAGAAGGCATGTTGTGTCATTATAGCTTTACATAAAGTGTCCTTTTCCATTAAGCTTGCCAAGTGTTCTCTGTTGGTATCAATCAAACAGCTCCTAAAAACTTACAGTTTCCTAAAACTCTACCAAATTGGCCTTTCAGCAGTCACTGCACTGGCCACAGGCCACCCACACTGCTGCGTACCAGCAAGCCGCCCTCCACCTTCTACTTGACACCTCCATTTGTTTGACCAAAAATGTTTCTTCATCATCTACATGGCAGTTGGTACCATGCTAAGAGACATGGAAGATTAAAAACTAAAAAAGTCAAATGCAAATCATGACCTCATGAACATAAAATTTAGTGTAAAGATAAAATAGCAGCATTTACTGGTATATAAAGAGGAAACATTTGTACAGCAAGTAAAATTCAGCAGCGTTTTACACCCTTGCTTCTCTATGGAATTCTGCAGTCTCATTCTGGTAATTATATTCTTGCTGTACCTTTTATTTATTTGCCCATTTTACTGTCACTGTAATTTTCTCTCTAGGACACCACCAGCCAATAAGAATATGGAAATGAAAACTGAAATGGGCCTTTGAGGTCATCCAGTTCCATGAAGTCATCTCACAAATGAGAAAATCAAGGCCCATAGAAATTAAAAGATTGGTCCAAAGTCATAGGCTCAATTCGTAGAAGTATTAGCTCTAGGCCTCCCCACTGCCAGACCTAATATTTCATTGCCAGTGTAACTTTTCACAAAAACTGTAAGAGAATTTTAATTGAATCTTCCTTTTTTCTTATTCTGCCATACAATTAACAACACTGTGAATTACACTGAAGTGATATTTATTTTTCTTTTTTTTTTTTTTTTGGAGATGGAGTCTTTCTCTGTAGTCTACGCCGGAGTGCAGTGGTGCCATCTTGGCTCACTGCAATCTCCACCCCGGGGTTCAAGTGATTCTCGTGCCTCAGCCTCCCGAGTAGCTGGGATTACAGACACCTGCCACCACTCCCAGCTCATTTTTGTATTTTTAATAGAGATAAGGTTTCACCATGTTGGCCAGACTGGCCTCGAACTCCTGACCTCAGGTGATCTGCCTGCCTCCGCCTCCCAAAGTGCTAGGGTTACAGGCATGAGTCACCACACCTGGCCTCAAGTTGTATGTTTCTTTAAGTTGAAAGGTACCACAGTGTATGTCCCAGTAAAGGACGTGAAGACAGTTTCTCTATAGTATGAGTCGAGATTAGGGAATGACATGGTTTTTTCCTTACGCTTTATCTTAAAGTCCATAGACAGGCTTCTGGGGGTCCCTGCATTCCCTGAAACTGTGTTCAACTTGGAATGGAAAGCCTTAAGTACTTTTTTGCAGAAAGGTTGTGGGAAACTCTTCAAAGATTTTATTACATTTTTCAAGTTGTGAGTGATGATAGATAGACAGAAAGAGAGGAGGGAGAAAGAGAGAGAGAGAAAGAGAGAGGCAAAAGAGAGGAAGAAACTTCTCAGTGCTGTATATCCAGCTGGGCGAGGGCTCAGGACTGCCCAGACTCTCTGCACGCTTTCAGCCTGAATGCGTGGCCCTTCACTGCAGCGGAATGTTAATGAGGTCGGAGCTCCAGTCTCTGCAATACAAATAGGGAGCAGCGGCAGACTTGGCCACCAACTCTCCATCATTTTGTTTTATGGGTACAGAAATGAAAGGGATACTTTAGATTAAAAGATTTGTTTAATGGTCTGATTAATTCATTCCAAACAGACCGAAACTGTTCTACGATTTTCCTTTTGCTCTTAACCTTTTCAGCTTGTTTTCATGCATGCCGACTTTCCTTTCTTCTTCACCTTTTTTTTTTTTTTTCTTGGTAGTTTAATTTCATATTTAGGAGCTGCTGCTCTGCTTCTGACACAGACCACACGGTGTGTGAGAAAAATGGAATAGGCATGTTTATGTGAGTGTTTCCCACGAGAAGCAGGCAAATGCCTCTAAAATCCAAACCTGTCATCACAATCCTCATCAAAACACATTGTCAGGTCTTAAACAAACACCGTGGAGCTCAGTCAACAGTAAAGGGTCATGCACCTGTCCTGACCCTCGTCCTGGACATGAGTTCATTTGCTTGTGGTAGTTTGCAACATTAAGCAGTAGTGCAGCTCTCTGCCCCGCACTGTACGTGAGATACAAAGAGGGATTTGCTGATTCCAATGAATGTGAGGGGCCGTGAGTAGCATCTGCAGTGCCAACAGCAGGAAGACCAAGGACAGCAGCTTTTTTGATGGGACATTCAAGGGCTTCTCACCTTAGCATATTGATAGTGGGTTGTTTTTCTATTCCTCAGATTTTTTTCAGCAATCACCTCTTTCATGCCCCTTTTCCAACTTAGTTCCCTAAGAAAATGGCTCAGATTATTGCTTGATGCTGTGGCATTTTTGAAAGTGGATGGCAGGAAAGATATGGATTACAAAATCACTGGTTTCCTCCTGCAAATCCATGAGTGCACAGGTTTGAATTGACTCAGAGTAGGTCTGGGAGGTATAGGAATGTAACAGGTAAAGATTTTTATGAAAACCAATAAGTAGTCCAGGTCCATGTGTAAAAGGGAGGCCATGAGTTTATGTCATGAATTTACTTCATCTTGCTTCTTGCCACACACTGGCAAGTAGGGGAGAGGCCGAATTATTCCATTTATATTTAAAACATTTTAATAACTAACTAGTTGCAAATAACACTGTCTTCACTGGTAAAAAAAAAAAAAAAATACATATCTAGTCTGTGTATTTTAAATTTCTGATTACGGAGACCTATAAGCAGACTCGATGGGGAAGTAATACATGCAATACAAGTTATTTTAAAAATATTGTGAATCAGCAATTTTCCCTATTTATCAATTTAAATAAATATCAATTTATTTATTTATCTATGCTGTCCCTTTCCATAAAGGATTTGAGGCAATGTATCAAGTACTGTCTGTTAGTAATAGCTACTTTAGAAATTAACATCAAAATAGGGCCCAAGAAGGACAGGGAGAGAAACTTCGAGGATGCACTTCGTGTGTCAAGCTAATGAGGCCACAGCGTGCTCAGACATCTGGTCAACCGCCATTCTGGGTGTGGCTGTGAGGTCATTTCTGGATGAGACGAACGCTCAAATAGGTGGGCTGAGTGGGGCAAAGTGAGTGTCCTGCCCCTCTCCGTGAGTGGGCCCCTTCCAGTCAACCGAAGACCCAAACAGGACAGAGGAAATGAGTATGAGAAGACTTCTCCTGCCTGACTGCTTGAACCGGAACACTGGGCTTTTCTTGCTTTTGGACTTGAACTAAAACATGAGCCCTTCCTAGGTCTCAGAACTGCCAGGCTTCAGACTGGAATCTAAACCATGGTCTCTCTGGGGTCTCCAGCTTGGCTACTGTGGACTGTGGGACTTCTCAGCCTCCATAATTGTGTGAGCCAGTTCCTTATAATAAATACATGTGGGGGTGTATACACACACACACACGTACATACACAGACACACACACATATATATATTCTCTGGAGAACTCTAATAGAATCACCATGGGGTGTTCACACCTGGATGAGTCCCGGTCAAAGCAGTGACTGATTATTTCTTCAGAACATAGTATCAGAAGCCTATATAGAAGACAGGCCTTTGGGACACCGCTTTGAAACCAGCAGAAAAATAATCTCTAGGTTAAATAAACTTTTAAGCCAGAGCTCAATATAAATGTAACACCCTCAGAGACCAGACGTACAACTAAAGTATCCAATGACGTCTTCTATCAGTGACAGAAATAGTCAAGATGGCTTGCTGTTTCTGATATATATATATATATATATATTTCTTTTTGAGAGAGAGAGAGAGAGAAGGAGCAGCCTGAATAATGAAGTCATTCGATTCAGAGAGGGCTGCCACATCTTCAGTTTCATCTGCAGCAGCCCTCTTCTACTCTCAGTCTCTGCAAACGTTTGAAATGGAAGTTTTATTTTTCCCTCAGAACGGAACCTGGGGTTGCTGTCTGAGAGAGTCAGTGGTGACAAATCGACTCATTTAATAAAAAGA
This sequence comes from Piliocolobus tephrosceles, assembly GCF_002776525.5. Lineage (NCBI taxonomy): Eukaryota > Metazoa > Chordata > Mammalia > Primates > Cercopithecidae > Piliocolobus > Piliocolobus tephrosceles. Next base: position 121,727,401 of record NC_045446.1, read on the forward strand.
TGTGAATGAAGTGAGGAGAGGAAGCGAACGCACTGAGACTTAAGAGCCGCAGGTGTGTCTCCTTGTGCAGCCCTGGCTCCTGTTGCAGCTGGGTTTCCATGGAGACGGGTGGGTGCACAGAGCCCAGGCCAGTGCATGGCCCTGGCATGGCATTACACACCCACCACGGAGCTGAATTAGCTAATGAGGGCTAACTTTTCTGCAGTCCTCACAGTTTCCATTTTTCCTGGTGACTGCAGGATAAATGTTTCTTAGTAAAGTGAATGCTCAGCAATGAGTGGCCTTGGCCAAAAAAATGCTAATTCTGGAAAGGCATTTAATTATAAGATGTGATCTCACTTACACATGAGAATATGGTTCTGGCTTCTCTATTCTTTTTTCGTCCTGCTTTTTGGATACTGGAGAGATTCAGGAGATACAAAGTATACATGACTTGCCAATTCTGCCCCAACTTCTCAAAAGAATAAAAGCTTTCTCCTGAGAATTCCTCTTCTTAGGGATGGGAAAATCACTTCTCTAATTTTTTTATGACCATGGGCAGGCTGAAGCGGAGTCAAAGAAATCATTCCATTGTTTAAAATGTGTGCATATAGTCACACATTGACTAAATAGACAGTAAGCTATTTATGTAGATACATTATATCTCTCTAAAAATATATCACTATTTACATATATAATTACATATAAATAGCTATATGTAAAATATGTAATATATATAGTGTGTGTGTATATGTGTATATATGTATGTATAATCCAGTTGTATTTTCTTTACTTTCAGAAAGACTAGAGCTTCGCAGAGTAGAGCAGACATTTGATTTCTGCTTTTGGATCTGCTTTTAGTTTACTGTGGGAGTTTGAAAAGGTCAGTTCACCTCTCTGGGTGAACCTACTTATTAACATTCAAATTAAGAGTTTGAGGAGGGTGTGTCCCTACAATCTCTTTCCTTTCTAAGTCTCAAAGTCCCTATCTTCTTACGTGAGGCAAGAGCAAAAGAGCCAGGCGGGGATTCGGAGCTTCGTAGAAACAATGTGAAAGTGGTCACTAAACTTGGCCTTATTTGTCTTCACGACTTCCAGAGCCACACATTTTCCATGACGGGCCCTTTACTCTTTCAGTACATCAGACCTTTTGCTTTAGTGGAGTTAAGTCATATGCATAACAGACTAATATCCCAAGGGTAATAAATGTGACCCAGGAGGCCACATTTAAATAACACGTCATAACAATTTCACAGTCATGTTCAAACAGTTCATTCTTGGTTTTCCTAGGTGGCTTGCTCTTTGCCAAATTTTACTCTTAAATAGGTTAATGTCTATCAACTAATATTTTTGGAGTTTCCTTTCTACTAAATTCTCCAGGAACACACTTTAACTAGATAATTATCCTTAGCAAAAATAGAAGTACATCCTAAGCAAAAATCCAGGGGGGTGAATAAAGCTATAATACTCCCAAAGGCATCAGTAAATCATTTCCTAATAATACACCCTTTCAATTAATCTAATTTACCACTCTTTCCCTAAGTATAGAATTGTTAGCTAAATGTATTACAAAATCTAAGTGAGACAAGTACAACCTTACCCTAGACCTCATGGGAGAAAAAAATCATGCATTAAAACAAGCTCTGAAATCAATTTGGTCTGAAATACCTATTTAGCAACTACTTTGGGAATATAGTTTTAAAAATCAATGCAACTTTATTACTTTTAGGTGAATATTTTTATCTTAAAGAATTTTTAAGTATAGGTTTTAGCCATCCTGATTTAATGATCAGACAGACCTGATTAGCAAAAATCATTTGTATACTAACAATAGGATCCTAAATATATTAAATGAATAATGAATAGACAATACATAAAAATAAAACTTTGATCTGCAACCTGTAGCAACCAGCCCAAGAAACCACCCCTGCTATCCACAGTAACAAGCCTAGGAAGCCAGGGTGCTATAAGTCAAACTTGTAGGAAATCAGACTGCTATCTCTACTGACAACAGTAAACCTTGTAACAATTTACCTTAACTAACCAAGGCTTCATTAATAACTACTAACTTCCCTAATTTTTGTACCTACTTCAAATTTAGGACTAACCAGAAAAAGGTAAATATATACCCCTAACTGATCACACAGAATGACTTCTATCTAGTTAGCCCACCTACCTCTTCTCCACAGCATCAACTTCCAATCTGGCACCCCCGAAGCCTTCCCTCCTTCCATTATAAAGTCCTTCTGCTCCTCTGCCTGCCTTTGAGTCTCTGCCAAAACACGAGCGATGGTGGCTGACTCACTTGCTCCAGCAAACTCCAAGTAAACAGTCACTGCTTGCTGTCAACTGGACTGATGTGCGATATGGTTTGAATGCTTTGTCCGCCCTGCCCCAATCTCATGTTGAAACGTGACCTCCAGTGTTGGAGGTGGGCCTGGTGCGAGGTGTCTGGATCATCGGAACAGATCCCTCATGAACGAACTGTTGCTGTCCTCATGATCATCAGTGAGTTCTTGCTCTATCAGACCTCCCATGAGATCCGTTGAAAAGAGCCTGGCGCCTCCTGCCCTCTCTCTCTTGCTCCTGCTCTTGCCATGTAATAGACCTGCTCCTCCTTCACTTTCCACCATGATTGGAAGCTTCCTGAGGTTCTCACCAAAGCAGATGCTGGCACTATGCTTCTTATACAGTCTGCAGAACCGTAAGTCAAATAAACCTCTTTTCTTTATAAATTAACTCAGTCTCATGTATTTCTTCACAGCAATGCAGAATGGACTAACACAGTCTGTGCTTGTTTCCACAATGATACATATTTTTAAGTTTATTTTCTTTTACATAATACTCCCAAAGGTTACACACTATTTTGACATCATGCACATATAATTTATGTGCTTAGAAAATAATTTCTACTTATATTGTATTAAAGGAACCTGAAGTTGAGTCCACAGAGCATTTTCACAAATAATAATGATGAAGCTGATGCCCTATGGTGAGCACCAAAACAATAAACTCACTATATGATCAGAGCACTTTGCATGTAATAACTTATGTACTTCTCAGAGCAGTTCCAGGCAACAGGGTCTGTTATGAGCTCTATTTATCACATGAGGGATCTGCATGGTCAAGCCACTTGCTCAATCTCACCAGCTAGTAAGCAGCAGACACAGCCTTGCTTACCAGCAGACTGCCTCTGCATCCAAGCATTTTACCCTTATGAACGTGGTACAAATTGCAAGTCTTATGACTTGAAATAAGAGGAGGAGCCTAGAAGATAAATGTTGCAGAAATATTTCCATAAAATAGCCACATATATACTTCTTTCTCATTTAAAAGAGATAAACAATAACAACCAAAACCAGATACAATGCAATGCTCCCTAGTAAATACATAACAACATAACAAGAACACAAACTACCTACAGGATACCAAATCTTTTAAAAAGTGATCAGAAGGGAAGGTCAGGTCAATATCCTAACGTCAGCAGCTCTGTGCAGCAGAATCACAGGGTGGCTTTGTAAGGGGCCATGGGCTTAGGAACCACCCCAGACATTTGGGATTTAAAATACCCTTGAGGAGTATGAGGCAGACAGGTGCATCTTGTAAAAAAAGCTACACAGACACACAGATCCCAACCTACAGAGGGAGACTTCAGATCTAAATTTTCCAAATATCCAGGTGACCATTTAAATGAAGCATAGAGCCAATCAGTTGACATTTTTCTAAAAAATATTTTATCCAGGGAGTTTGGAGTTGAACAAACACAGGATTGCATGCTCAGATTTCCATGTCTGATAGAGCTGGGTTTTGCGGGCAGCCTGCTGATGTGGACAATGGCAGATAATATAAACACAGGAAGCAATATCAAAGGTTCTCTTTACCCATACCCATCCTCCACAGCATCTCAGCTCCCTGCTTCCCACCTCCAGCTGCTCTCCTTACAGACCAGCGGGCTTGTGGAATTTTCCCTTTGTTGGATTTCTCTAGCTTTGAAAGCTTCCACTATGTGGTTATCGTGGAAGGGAAGAGTCATGAAAATTGTCATTAATGAAAGTAAATACTGTTCATTAACTTTTGCAGTAACTCATCTAAAAGCTAAAACGATTTCATAATTAAAGTGCTAACCAAAATTAGCCATTAGAGTATAATAATTAATGTAAAATTGCACACAATAGTACAAATCTAAGGTAATAACTAAAATGAAAAGAAATGGGGGAATATTATCAATGCCGTAGATATCTTTTGGATAACTCAAATAGAGTAAGTGATTTCACTATCACTTCTAAAGAAAATAAATGGCTTTGATTTTGACATCTGGTATTTCCTAGTATGGTTCCCTTTGCCTTTCTTACCAACTTGGCAGGTAGAGATAATAACATTTATTTTCTTGCCTCTTAGGAATATTAATATTTTAGAAGGACCTTGAGATAACTATGCAAAAGACACATCAGGGAATGGACAATTATTACAACATAGATTTAGATTGCTATAATTTGTGGACTTAGGTTGTACCATGTAGGTGTTTAAAAAAAAAAAATCTAGTCACCAGATCTGTGTATAGTAGGCATTCAATCAATGTCTGCTGAAGTGAATACATTTCAATTCTTATATATAAGTATTGCTTATCTTTCTTTAAAAGTGACTCCCACCACTTCGAGTTACACAGATAAACTTCAGAGACTTTTAATTCATGTGGTCCTCAGAGTGCACAGGAGCCTGGGTGGTGGGATGGAGCGTGTGGAGTGAGAGCAAGCCTGGAGCATGGAGTAGGGAGTTCGTCTAGACCAGCCTAGTCTCCGAAGTCAGCGAGCATCAGCACTTTCCAGAAGGCTTGTCAAACACAGATTGGGCCACGCCCCTAAGATTCTGAATCTGTAGGTCCAGGGTAAGGCCTGGGAATTTGCATTTCCAACTTCTCATGTGTGCCAATGCTGCCGGTCTGAGAATCAGACTTCGAGAACCAGTAATCTAGACTAAATAAACCTCAAATATTTACTGATAACTGGGAATATGTACTCTAGCATCCACTGTGTAATAATCAGATTGCACCCCAAATTCAACATGCTCATTAGTGAGAAAAATTCTAATTGTTTTACTTGATGTATGACTGTGAGCAAATTCTCTGAGCTTAAATTCCTTTCTCCAAAACAAAAATGTGTACCTAGTTATGGGATGAACGTATTACAGAATTGGTTTATTTGCAATAAGTCCTTTTGGTTTTAAACAAAAAGCACTTTATGAATATTTTCTACAAGTAATTCAGTCCTTACTAATTGAGGGCAAATCGCATCGCTTTGTTCAGTTTTCACATCTGTGTAATGGGGACAATAGCCTGGAGTGGCTTATTCAACAAGATTATTGAGAGGATCAGGTCTGCTGATGTTATAAAAAGAGTACTTTGAATATAACAAACACTATGCGAGCTTCACATAGTCCCGGTGATACTTTATCATATTCCATTTAGAGCTGACCAGAGAAGGTTGGTATCTTTTGTGAACACCTACGTTTGACTTCTAAATGTTAAAGTTCTTTAGAACCTATAGCCTCGGGTCCTCTTCTCTTCTGATTATACATTTACTGTAAGCAAACCTGCCCCCATCTTGTGCTAAAAAGTACCAAATGTTTCTCTGTGATCCAAGTTCATTTTGTGTTCTTGACCTGTATATCCAATAAGCTCTTTCACAGTTCCACTTAATGAATTTTTTGTTTGTTTGTTTGTTTTTGAGACAGAGTCTCACTTTGTCGCCAGGCTGGTGTGCAGTGGTGCAATCTCGGCTCACTGCAACCTCTGCCTCCTGGGTTCAAGCGATTCTCCTGCCTCAGTCTCCCGAGTAGCTGGGACTACAGGCACACACCACCACGCCCAGCTAATTTTTGTATTTTTAGTAGAGATGAGGTTTCACCACGTTGGCCAGGATGATCTCGACCTCTTGACCTCGTGATTCACCCGCCTTGGCCTCCCAAAGTGCTGGGATTGCAGGTGTGAGCTACCACGCCTGGCCCACTTGATGATTTTAAAAGCATCTCTGAACTGATATGTCCAAAACTGTACTCTTGCTCTTTTCCCTGAAAAATCTACTCTTCCTCCAGGAAAGGGTACTTTTCATCCACTTAATCTTGCCAGAAACTTGGAACTTATCCTTGATACCTCCCTTACTCTCAACCCCACATCCAATCCACCGCTAAGTTCATCAATTCCTAAATATATTTCTAATTTATTCATTTTTCTCTATTCCCATTACTGCTCCTTATATCTAAGGATAACACAGTCTCTCTCCTGGGCTGGGGAAGGATTTCCATTAGTTTCCTCACTTCCCCTCTTCCTCGAGATACCTGTCCTTACAATTTCACCTCCAGACAGCAGGTATTGAGATCTCTTTGAAATGCCGTTGTCATCCCCATCGGCATCGTTGTGATCATCATCACAATCACCTAACATTTATACAACGCATTCTATAGGACAGGCACTTAACTAAGGACTACATAGCTATTAACTTATAGAACAACCACCTCAGATGGATTATCATCTCAGTTCTTTGAAATGAAGACATAAAAACACAGAGCATTTGAGTAGCTTGCCCAAGGTTACCTAGCTGGTAAGGGGCGGTGCTGAGATTCAAACCCAGGCCATCGGACATAGTCTAGCTTATATTCTCTGCCTCTGACATGCTCCTGAATATGTCACTCCCTGGATTAAACCCCATGGCAGCTTCCCATTGCTTTTAGGACCCGATCTCTGTTTTTACCAGGAATTTCAGCACTTTGTACAACCTAGCCTTCATGTTCCTCTCAAGTATCACTTTCAGACTTTCTCTCCTTTGTGTCTGTGAGCCAGCCATGTCGGCTTCATTCATTTATGTGCGCTCGTCAAACATTCATCTCCTTCAGAGCCTTTGAACAAGCCATTCCCTCAGCCTGTATCCTATCACTTCAGAGAAGCTTTCTCTGACCCCACAAACCTAAATTAGGCTTTCCTCTTGTCATGCTGATTATATGTTGACTTCTCTGATAACACCCAACATAATGTCTATGTATGGATTTTGTGCAGTTGTTTATTTCATGTCTGGCTTCAGGAGGGCAGAAACCACATGTGCCTTGTTCACCACTGTCTAGGCAACATGTAACACAACAAATGCATATGAATGTGAATATCTTAACAGAAAATGATAACATGAAAACAGAAAGCAGAAAAATAGACTGCCAATATATTGGGAATTAAGAAGATAGGAAAGGTGATAGACGCTTAGAAAAAGAGTTGAAAATAAGAAGAAGATGAATTTACAAGAGAATCAGTCGAGTTCGTTTAGACAAAAGATGAAAAAGACAGAATTAGATACTGACAGGGGGTCTAGGAAAGGGGACTACTAAGAGCTATTTCTGGACAAATGGTTCAGGAGGAATACAGCAGTTGAGGTCTGAACCTAGAGGTTATACTTAGATCATCAAAGAGAAAGCACAATATTAGCATGGGAGGAAATACTCAGAGAAAGAACTCTAATATTCAGGAAGGAGTGAGTCTGAAACAACATACATAAAAGAAAACCTAAGATTATCTTGTAAACTGTCCAAAGCAAAACTCGCTGCCACAGCCAACTTGTAACTAGCCAACATCAGCAATGCTCCTCATCTGGCTGAGTGTTCACAGGCCTGACGTGTCATCTAGAAATGGGGAGGAATTCCCGGAGCTCTCATCGAACACACCTTATGCAGCTGCACTGAACCACAGCAGCTGTATCCTGGACATTATTTCCGACAAGCTCCGAAGATATCTCACACAACTTGTAAGGAATTAAGGCCACAGGTTCAAACTTCTTCATAAGTGTAGGAAAACAATATGGAAGTTTCTCAAAAAAACTACAAATAGAACTACCATATTATCTAGCAATCCCATTACTGGATATTTATCCAAAGGAAAGCAAATCATTATATGAAAGAGACATCTGCAGCCCCATGTTCGTGGCAGCACTATCCACAATAAGATATGGACTCCACCTGAGTGCCCATCAACAGATGAACAGATAAAGAAAATGTGGTATATAGAGAGGCGGATTATGGGTATGAGCATACAGTCTGATAAAAAGAATAGGTTCTACTGTTGGATAGCAAAGTAGGGAGCCTAGAATTAACAATAAATGATTGTATGTTTCAAAACAGGTAGAAGAAAATAGTTAAAATGTTCCCAACACAAAGATACATGTTTTAGGTGATGGAAATTTTAAATACTCTGATTTGATCATTAGGGATTACATGCATGTACCAAAATATCACCTGTGAGTCATAAATGAGAATAATTATTATGTGTCAATTTAAAAAGTCAACCAGAATACCATGGAATGATAGGCTGGTGATCTTACTGGTTCCTTTACAGATTCTCAAGATTGTCTCAGTGACTGAGCAACGAGTGATTGTCAAATTGTGTGAGCTTCTCTCAGCCATGCAGTACAGCACATGGCCTTCATTGGAATCGACTTGCAGGAACCCCGGAGGAAAGAGCCTGCTGTAGCGGCAGACGCTAGGAAAGGTCTGTTTCCATCTCTTCGGCTGGAGGCACACACACACCTGCATGCCATTCAGATGGGGCCCAGCTTGGATTGCTGACTGCAACAAATGCCTTCCAATATTTTGGTTATACGAAGAGAGTGAGAACAATGTCATCCACCATAGAAATCACACAGAAAACACAGCCAGGGAGAAAGATTTCGATGTAGACTCTGCTGTGAGGACATCAGGAAAACCCTATAGTCATAGTTCTAGAAAAGTAATGTGTATATAAATTGTAGCAACAGTGAAAATAAGTGATATCATTCACGTCTCCTTGTGTTTATTTGGCATATTACAATTTTCAAAGCCTATGATTTCGCCGGATTGGCTGTGGGGTATTGTAACACTCTCATCTATAGGGAGGACCATGGGAGCCTGTGTGGTCTACAGAGCTGCTGACATCAAAGCCATTCTGTAGCCAGGAAAAGTGGAGCTCAGCTAGATGAGCTTGTCCACCATCACACTGCTGCAGCTGGGGAAGACTTGCCACATCTTCTTTTGGCCAGTGCACCCGCGTCTGCTCCTTACATTCCCTGCACTATCTACTGTGATCAGAGAGATCAAAATAGACACTGCTTTATCAGCTCAAATAGGCCCTGATGTTATGAAAACAGCGTTACCTATCTTTGAAGGGTTCAGGGTCTGACTGGCATGGCAAATTTCTAGATTCCTATAGTTCTAAAATCTCTAAGAGCAAGAACTATCAGACCCCTCCTAACTCTGATTCACAACCCAAATCATTACAACTCTGACTGGATAGGGGACTGGCCTTGAAAACATTCTTTTCCGATAAACAACTGCACACCTTAAGCCAGTTTCAGCAGCTTATCGAGGCAGACCTGTAGTTAACCTTTTGACATAAAGAGCCAAACTCCATCTCATTTTAATGCTAAAACCCTGCCTCAAAGTGAGCATGTGGTATATGTTCCATATATGCTTACCTACTGTGCATGCGCTGGCTCCCTCCTAAATTGGCACAGCTTCCCCCCAAAACCTGTGCAGGAGACTGTCTCTTTCTAGTTTGCAAACTGATACTTCAAATAAAGCTTGCCTCTCTGTTACTTAGTTATCCTAGTGGCCTTTTGAATGACATCACCTAGCTCCCAGGTCGCAGTTTGACTCACAGGCCGTCTCTCCTGTTGGAGTCCGAGCTTCTGGGGCAGATGATGGGTGTACTCAGTGCTGGCTGCTGCGAATAGTACAAGGACTACCACATTATGGGCGCCCATTTTGTGAAATAAAGAAACAATGAGAGAAAGAGCCATGAATAAAAGCCAGACCTTGATTCTGCATCCAAATGCCTCCTCATCAGAGAACGCTGTGTCTCTCTGAACCATTTTACTTGGTTATAAAAGCTCAATGGTAGGAAGCCCCTTTATTTCTTTGCTTTTTTTGTTTTCATTTTCTTTAAAATAGGGCTTTGCAATTGTTGTGTGTTCCATCTTTACAATATTAAAAATGCAGGGCATTGTTTTACGGAGAGAGACAATTACTGCTACCTGTGTTCTGGTTGAAACTACTTATTTCACCTTCTTGTTCTCCACTGCCAAAAAGAAAAAAAAACAGTGGTGAGGGAGTATGGAATTCAGAGAATTAAAATACACTTTTGATCTATTTTTATTGTAAATACTTCATTAGATTGAGAACTTTAACCACATCTTTCAAAGTCAACTGAATTCTGAGAAAAAAAAGTGTACAGTCTAAAGTAATTAAGGCTTTTCCTCATCCCCATCCTGGCCCCAGGGAGTCAGCTCCCCCCACCCCCATTTCCATGAAAAAGGGTGTGGACATTCCCTCAAGTTTTTCTTTGTCGTCTTTTCTTTTTGCTGCGCCATTTCCATCGCTTCCTTTAAAAAGGCCCAAGTGACCTCTTTGCTGGCTCGGGACGTCTGAAGGAGAAGCAGGCCAGGATGGAAGGGTGGAGGGCAGGCAGGGTGGAAGGGTGGA
>NC_045446.1:121737877-121757877 GCF_002776525.5 Piliocolobus tephrosceles
GAGAGCAGGCCAGGATGGAAGGGTGGAGAGCAGGCAGGAGGGAAGGGGGGAGAGCAGGCAGGATGGAAGCGGGGAGAGGGCGTCGCGGAGCGGCCCCCAGGAGGGACTCGGCCCTGGTGAGCGAAGTGGAAACCTTCCTGCAGCTCCGAGTGTCACATTCAGCGGAGTGAACGGGTGGCTCCGGCAGCCCCTGCCTGTCAATTGTGTTTGTCTCCAGTCCATGGAATTTTCATTATTCATTATTCGCCGGGCATGGGCAGCACGGCAGCGCCAGTTTCTGTCTAATCCCCACCTGATAATGTATTTCTGATAAGCATGACGGAGCCCGGTGCTCCTGACAGGATTCACATTTCCAGCCGGATAAAGTGCCATTTACATGAAGCAGGCTGTGAATTCAGATCGGGGCGATAAGGGCAGCGGCGGGCTCTGGAGGTGCCGGCTGGGGACTATCGAGTGGGGTCCGGGGGCGCCTCCAGGCCCGTCCTTCTCCCCACTCCTCCTAGACAGATGGGCCCTGGGCCGCTTCTGTGTTGGCAGAAGGGGCACCGAGGGGGATCCGCTGCCTGTGGGGTCTTGCCTGCCCTGACCCAGTGCTGCCCTTCCCGGGACCCCCAGTGCTGCCCTTCCCGGGACCCCCAGTAGATGAGGCTGTGGTCCAGGCATGGGACTACCACCGCCTTCAGTCCGAGGGGAGTAGGGACACGCATTGTGCCTTTCTCAAGGTCAGAATCCATCCGCAGAAATGACACCCTTTAATTCCAACTCGTAGTCTTGCTTACACATGTATTTTATTGCCCAAGAAAATACTTACATGGCTTCCTCACCAAATATTAAAAGCGGTTCCAAGGCAGGAACCTCTTAAGGCCTCTGATTCTGTCCCTTCTTAAAGCCAAAGAGAATGTGTCTGATGAGTCTGTGAATTCTTCAGCATCTTTTGTGAAAGAGGCAGGATTAGCACCAACTAGGGGGCCAGGGAGATACAATCCATTGAGATGATTTGAGGGTGTCTAATGCTTTTTGGAGCTGAGGCCAATTCTACTTTTCTAACTTAGACATAGCCTGAAAAAGGAACCCTTTCTGAGGGTACGTGCAATTGTCAGCTCAATCTTGGAAGCACACGCCCATGATGCCACTGTCCTCTCCTAAATACGTCTCAACTCTGTCCCCTGTCTCTCCCATGGGACTACTGACCTAGGCCGGGTCTTCTCCATCTCCTGCTGAGTTCACACTAACGATTCCCTACCGAAGTGTCCTGGCTTCAGCTTTCACCCATCACACTCTACCTCCTGCAAACTATGCAGCATGCAGGTAGCATGGGTCTGGCTGTATCTCCAGCTGCTGCTTCAATCCCTGCCGTGGCCCCCATACCCATGGGGTAAAGACGGCTACTGACCAAGCCACCCAAGGTGCTCAGGCACCAGTTTCTACTCATGCCTCATCTTCTAACTGTGGATAATTCTTTTTTTTTCTTCTTAACAATCACACTTTCTTTGAAATCCCCCTACCTCCACCGTGCTGTTTCCAACCTCAGGCCCTCGTTAGCCCCCTCCCAATTCCCAGGTGTCAGTTGCCTCCCAGGTAAACTCCTTAACATGGGAGCTAGAGCCGAGTTAGCATTCCACTCCTATTCTACCTTAATACACTGAGCATGTTTCAGCACTTATCACCTTTTATTCTGATCTGTTTCTGATAGAACGGAATTCCGTGTACTCGAACATCTGCAGGGCCCAGGGCAAAAGTTGAAAGGGAGTTCCAGCTGCCAGGCCTAAAGATTTAGAAGTTATAAATCAATCTATCCAATTGTTAGTTAAAATATATTTTATGTTCATATCTGGATAAATATTATTTCTAATGACCTACAAGGCTAGGTTCAGATTTGGAATCCTTGCATACCTCAGCGTTCTTCACTGGAGCAGAATGGTACCGGGGAGCTTTCCTGCTTTCCTGCTTCCTGGCTCTCTCCCCATCTCCCTCTAACCCCGAGTCCGTCTTGCTCTGTAAAGGAACTTTGTGTACATGAACGGATACCACAAGCCACACATCCAGGCTCTTCCCAGAACCCCTGCAAATAACCACCTCCTACCTATGAATATATGTACAATACCCATACAAAGATGTGACTACCATATCCTTTCTAAGAGTATATAACTGAAAACATACTAAGTGCCATTGCTAGGGGAAAGGATATGTAAGTTTTGTATATTCAAACAATGTAATATAATACTTTATACAACTTAAAATGAGTGAACCCAATTTGATCTATCAACCTAACAAAAACATGAAAATATCATGAGTAAAAAAAAAAAAGACACTATAAAAGATACCTATAGTGTAATGCCAGCTGAATGTGATATATTATTTATAGTTCCATAAATGTATAGAAAAATAATAAAAACGTGAGTGAAACCGACATATACCAAATTTAGAAGAGTGGTAACCTCCGGGACTGAATGGGTATGGAAAGAGCTTCACTGGTACCTATTCATATATGTATACACACACAGACACACACACACATTCAAAGATCCGAGGTTAACATTTCAAATATCTTGTTGAGTACATGGGTGCTAGCTGTTGTACATTTCATACGTTTGAATTTTTCTTATCTTGTAAATATCCCCAAATTTTTAATTTTTAGTGATGTTTGACTTTGGATACTTGCACTGGAGAAGACTTTAAATGAATAGAAATTCTAGAGTTTTTGTTTGTTTCTCTTTATTGGATTAGTTTTATTAAGACTTTTCAAATACCATAGAATGTACCCATTCAAAGAGTATACAATACAATGTTTCCTAATATATTCACAGAAGTATACACCCATTGCCACAATAAGTTTTAGAACATTTCCATATTCCCTGAGTGAAATCCCATGCCATTGGGCATGGCACTTAAAGTGAATGAGCCAAATTTAACCTATCGTTTAACCCCCCATTTACCCCCAAGTCCCCGCACTCCTGCTCCCTGCCTGCCCTAGGAAGCCATGTATCTACTGTCTGTGTCTGTAGATTTGGAAATTCCATCTATTCCATATTTAATTTCATGTAAAAGGAGTCCTACAATAGTGTGTTTTTGTGGCTAGTCAACTTCACTTAACATACTGCTTGCGAAGTTCATCCAAGCTCCACTTCTTGAGCTAGGGGCTATTATGATTTCCATCTACAGATGAGAAAATTGGGTCTGAGGCTATATTTAGATTAGTAATGGCATTGAAGCAACTTAGCCCAGGTCTGCCTGAGTTGGAAGCTTGTGCTCATAACCCTTGCACAACATAGTCGGCCTTATGTATCTGTGAGCTCCACATCCACGGATTCAACCAACCTCAGAGGGAGAGCATGTTTGTTAATTGCATCTGCACTGAACACGTACAGACTTATTTTCTTGTCATAGTTCCCTAAACGATACAGTTTATAAGCTATTTCCATAGCATCTACATTGTGTCAGGTACTATAAGTTATCTAGAGGTGACTTAAGGTATATAGGAGGATGTGTGTAGGTTATATGCAAATACTATGCCATTTTATAGCAAGAACATGAGCATTCCCAGAGTTTGGTCTCTGCATGAGGTTCCAGAACCAATTCTCCATGGATACCAAGAGACAAATGCACTTCATTTATTTTTGGCTAAATAACATTCAATTGTATTAATATACCAAAGGTTATTTATTAATTTATCACTTGATGGTCATTTAAGTTGTCTCCACTTTTGGCTATGATAACCAATGCTGCTGGGAACATTTGTGCATAAGTTTTTGTGTAGATATTTTTTTTTATTTATTTCTCTTGAAAATATACCTGGACACAGAATTGATAAATGTGATAACTTTATGTTTAATCTTTTGAAGACCTGTCAGATTGTTTTCCAAAGAGCAGCTTTGCACCACTACCAGCAATATAGGAGAATTCAAATTTCTCAGCATTCTCACTAACACTTATCATCCCTTTTTTTTTTCTTCTTCTTTTTTCTTTTTTCTTTTTTTTTGAGACAGAGTCTTGCTATCACCCAGGCTGGTGTGCAGTGGAGTGATCTCAGCTCACGGCAAGCTCCGCCTCCCGGGTTCACACCATTCTCCTGCCTCAGTCTCCTGAGTAGCTGGGACTACAGGCACCTGCCACCACACCCGGCTAATTTTTTTGTATCTTTAGTAGAGATGGGGTTTCACCGTGTTAGCCAGGATGGTCTCGATCTCCTGACCTCATGATCTGCCATGATAGTGAGTGTGAAATGGTCTCATACTCTTTAATTTGCACTTGATGGCTAATATGAGGATCTTCTCATGTGTTTATTAGTCACTTGCACATCTTTGGAGAAATATCAATTCAAATCCTTTGCCCATTTTTAAATTGGATTATTTGTCTGATTATTATTGAGATACAAGGATTATTTATACACTCTCGATAAAAATCTCTTAACAAATACATGATTTGCAAATATTTTCTCTCACTCTGGGTTTTATTTTCACCTCTTTAATAGTGTCCTTTGGAGCACAAAAGTTGTTAAACTTGATAAAATCCAACCTACTTTTTTCTTTTGTCACTTGTGTTTTCAATGTCATATATAAGAAAGTTTTGCCGGGCGCAGTGGCTCAAGCCTGTAATCCCAGCACTTTGGGAGGCCGAGACGGGCGGATCACGAGGTCAGGAGATCGAGACCATCCTGGCTAACACGGTGAAACCCCGTCTCTACTAAAAATACAAAAACTAGCCGGGCGAGGTGGCGGGTACCTGTAGTCCCAGCTACTCGGGAGGCTGAGGCAGGAGAATGGCGTAAACCCAGGAGGCGGAGCTTGCAGTGAGCTGAGATCCGGCCACTGCACTCCAGTCCGGGTGACAGAGTGAGACTCCGCCTCAAAAAAAAAAAAAAAAAAAAGAAAGTTTTACCCACCCAGTCTCAGGAAGATTTACTTCTGTATTTTCTTATAGGAATTTTATAATTTCAGCTCTTACATATAGGTCTGAGATCCATGTTGGATTAATTTTGGTGTATGGTGTGAGAAAAAAATTTCAACTTCATTATTTGCATGTGCATATCCAGTTGTCCCCATCCCATTTTTTGTAAAGACCATTCCTTCTCCAATTGAATTGCTTTGGCAGCCTTGTCAAATGCCAATTAACTGTAAAAGTGAGTATTTATTGCTGAGTTCTAAATCCTATTCTATTAATCTAGAAACACACCTCAGAAATACTGTAGGTTCAGTTCCAGACCACCTAAATAAAGTGAGTTTCACTATAAAGCGAGTCATATAAACATTTTGGATTTCTAGTGCAAATAAACATTATGTTTATAAATATTTTGGTTTTCCAGTGCAAATAAAAGTTATGTTTATAGTATACTGTAATCTGTTATATGGGCCATAATAGTATGCCTAACAAAGCAATGTACATGCCTTAATTTAAAAATACTTTGTTGATCTCTATGAATGGGTCAGTAGAAAAGAAAACATAAATAAATTAAAAAATGAAAATACTCTATTGTTAAAAAGTACTAACAATCATCCAAGCTTTCAGGAAGTCGTAATCTTTTTGCTGATGAAGAGTCTTTCATGATGTTGGCGGCTGCTGACTGATCAGGGTGGTGGTTGCTGAAAGTTGGGGTGGCCATGGCAATTTCTTAAAATTAGACAGCAATGAAGTTGGCCATAGTCATTGACTCTTCCTTTCACAAAAGACCTCTCTAGCATGTGATGCCGTTCAATAGCATTTTACTCGCAATAGAACTTTCCAAATTGGAGTCAATCCTCTCAAACCCTGGCACTGATTTATTAACTACAATTATTTTTATTTTTGTTTTATCTATTTATTTTTGAGGCAGAGTCTTCCTCTGTCACCCAGGCTGGAGTACAGTGGCATGGTCTCGGCTCACTGCAACTCCCGCCTCCCGGAGTCAAGTGATTCTCCTGCCTCAGCCTCTCAAGTAGCTGGGACTATAGGCATGCACCACCATGGCTGGCTAATTTTTGTATTTTTGGTAGAGATGGGGTTTTACCCTGTTGGCAAGACTAGTCTTGAACTCCTGACCTGAAGTGATCCACTCGCCTCAGCCTCCCAAAATGCTGGGATTACAGGCATGAGCCACGGCGCCCGGCCCAATGAACTCAAATTATGTAATACTTTAATCCTTTGCTGTCATTTCAACAATGTTCCCAGCATCATCACCAGGAGTAGATTCTATCTCAAGAAACCACTTTAGTTGCTAAGTCATAAGAAGCAACTCCTCCTTCATTAAGACTGTATTATGAAATTGCAGCAATTCAGTCGCTTCATCAGGCTCCACTTCTAATTCTAGTTCTCTTGCTATTTCAGCACATTTGCAGTTACTTTCTCCATTGAAGTCTTAAACCCCTCAAGAGTTGGAATAAACTTCCAAACTTCTGTTAATGATGATATTTTGGCCTCCTTTCATGAATTACAAACATTCTTTATGGAATCTAGAAAGGTGAATTCTTTTCAGAAGGTGTTCGATTTACTTTGCCACATTCATCAGAGCAGTCGCTATCTATGGCAGCAGAATGGGTGTTTTGTTAACAGGCATGAAAACAATATTCCTCTCCTTGTATATCTCCATCAGAGTCCTTGGGTAGATTGCCAAAGAACAGTAATAATTTGAAGTGAATCTTTTTTTCTGAGTAGCAAGTCTCAACTGTGGGTTTAAAATATTCAGTCAATCGTACTGTAAAGAGATGTGCTGTCATCCAGGCTCTGTTGTTCCATTTGTAGAGGACAGGCAGAGTAGATTTAGCATAAATCTTAAAGGTCCTAGGATTTTCAGAATGACAAATGAGCACTGGCTTCAACTTAAGGTCGCCAGCTGCATTAGCCCCTAACAAGAGAGTCAGCCTGTTCTTTGAAGTGTTGAAGCCAAGCATTGACTTCTCCTCTCTAGCTATGAAAGTCCTACATGGTCTCTTCTTCCAATACAAAGCTGTTTCATCTCCATTGAAAATCTCTTGTTGAGTGCAGCCACCTTTACCAATGATCTTAGCTAGATCTCTGGATAACTTGCTGCAGCTTCTATGTTAGTTCTTGCTCCTTCACCTTGCACCTTTATGGAGATTGTTTCTTTCCTTAAATCTCATGAACCAACTTCTGCTAGCTTCAAATACTTCTTCTACAGCTTCCTCACCTCCCTCAGACTTCATAATTGAGGAGAATTAGGGTCTTATGGAGAATGAGGGAGAGGAGGGAACTGTGGAACAGTTCAGAGCACACACCACACACTATTTACCAAGTTTGTCCTTTTATATGGGTGCGGTTCATGGCACTCTAAAACAATCACAATAGTCACATCAAAGATTACTGACTATAGATCACCATAACAGATACAATAGTAATGACAAAGTCTGAAATATTGTGAGAATTAATAATATGTGGCACAGAGACATTAAGCGAGCACATACTGTTGAAAAGAAAAATGGTGGTCGTAGGCTTGCTCAATGGAGGGTTGCCATGGATCTTCTATTTGTAAAAAAAAAAAAATGTGATATCTGCAAAGCTCAGTAAAATGAAGGATGCCTGTTTATGTCTGTTCTTATGCCAGTATGACTTTGTCTTCACTACTACAATATTGCACTAAGTTTTGAAATTGGATAGTGTGGTTCCTCCAACTTAGTCACTTGTAAAGATAATTTAGGCTATTCTGGGCCCCTTATATTTCTGTGTGAACATTATTATCAGCTTGTCAAATTCAGAAAATAAGTCAGCTGGGATTTCAATAAGAACTTATTGAATCTTGACCAATTTGGTAACTATTGCCTTTTTAACAATATTAAGTCTTTCATTATATGAACATTGGATGTCTTTCCATTTATTTAGGTCTTCTTTAATTTCTTTCAGTAATGTTTTGTGGATATCAGAGTATAGGCTTTCACTTCTTTTATTGTGTTTATTCCTAAGAATTTTTAAATGTAATTGTACATGAAACTGCCTTTTTAATTTTATTTTTATATTGCTCATTGCTAGTATACAGAAACGCAATTGATTTATATATTGACTTATCCTGCAACCTTGCTTAACTCTTTTAGCAGTTCTAATCAAACTTTTAATGGATTACCTAGGATTTTCTACATACAATGTCATGTTATTTACAAAAAGATATTCTTCCATCTAATCTGAATTTTTAAATTTGCTTACGTTTGTTTGTTCGTTTTTACTAATTCCTTTAGCTAGAACCCATAGCACATTGTTGAATGGAGGTGGTGAGAGTGGACATCCTTATCTTGTTTCTGGATTTAGGGGAAAAGCCTTCAGCATTTCATCACGAAGTATGATGTAAGTTGTAAATATTTTATATACTCCCTTTATCAAGTTGAGAAGTTCCCTTCTAGTCTAATTTCTTGAGTGTTTTTATCATAAAGTCCTATTGGGTTTTGTCAAATGTTTTGCCTTACTAATGAAATGATTATATAGATTTTGTCTATTACTTTATTAAAATAGTGGATTATATTCATTGATTTTAAGATGTTAACTTTACATGCTTGGGACAAATTGTATTTAGTCATGATGTATAATCCTTTTTTATATATCACTGTATTTTGCTTGGTTGCATTTTTTAAAGTTTCTGATCTATATCACAAAATATTTTTCTGTAGTTTTTTACATGTGATATACTTGCCTTTTTTGGTGTTAGAGTAATACTTACATTATAGAAAGGTTGGAAAGTATTTTCTGATCTTCCATTTTATATAAAAGTTTGTGAAGAATTGATATTATTTCTTCTTTAAATGAAGCAATTCACCAGTAAAGCCATCTGGGCATGGGCTTTTCTCTATGGATAGCTTTTAGATTTTACTAATTCAACTTATTTACTCTGTATAGGTCTACTCAAACTTTTAATGTCTTCTGGAGTCAGTTTTTGCAGTGCATGTCTTTCTGGGAATTTGCCCATTTAACCTGTTACCTATTTTGTAGGCATACAGTTGTTTATGATAGTTTCTTATAATCCTGTTATTTCTATAAAGTAAGCAGTAATATGCCCTCTTTCATTTCTGATTTTAGTAATTTGAGTCTTCTCTTTTCCAGTATAGCGAAAGGCTTGTCAATTTTGTTGATATTTTTAAAAAACCAATTGGTACTTTTGTTTTAGAAATAATTTTGACACAGACTTCCACTTTATGACTTTTATACCAGCACTGTGAAAGATCCTAAAGACTCATGCCTGGAGAGAATACGAGTTCTTTCAGAATGGTATACCAGCCCTCTCTCCATCTCACTACACACCAGAATGAGATGGGACCAATTCCAAGTATATTTAAATAAAACAAATGCTAAGTCATCTGTTTCTTTCCATAATTCTAATAAACTTTTCAAACCAAACAAATCAGTTGCATTGAATATTAGTACTTAAAGAAATCTCTGAAACTATTATTTTAAACTGCTTTTGACAGAGAAGAAACTGAGATGGGTATATAAATTTATTTTATCTTGAGCTTTTCCATTTTTGTGTTTAAAATAGCTTCTACCTGCTTATGCCTCTCAGGTTAAGTCTCAGTCTATTCTCCGAGCTCTAGACTCATGAGTTCAGGAAATCTTTATTGAGTGCTGTTATGTGCCATACAGTGTTCTATGTCCTTATTATGAAAGATAGATAATGTCTCTACCCTCAAAGCAATTACATTTTGAACTAAATCAAATTTTCAACTTTGGACATTCCTCTTTAGATGTTTCTGAAGCATTTCAAAACTAATATTTCCCAAATGCTGCTCTTGATTTCTCTCCCACCAGAATTGTCATCTCCCCCCACCACCCTCATCACCCCCAACCCAGCCTTCATCATCTTAGTAAATAGCACCAACAGTCATGAAGTTCAAGCCAAAATCATTTTGGGCTACTCCCTTTTCTTTTTAACCATCAGAAAATCCTACGCTTCTGACTCAAACTGTTACCGTGAATAAGTTATCTTCTTTGCACCTCCATTAGTCCAAACCGTCACCATCTCTACCCTCTTAACTCTTTCTCCTCTTTCCCCCAGCACACAGTCCATTCTTTACTCAGGATCTGAAGTGAGCTTTACTTAGTGTAAACCAGATCATGCCAACCCTCCCCCACAAGCATTGCGGTGGCTTCTTATTGTACTTGACATCAACTCTGAAGTCCCCGACACAGACTTGGTTACTCGGCCCTTGCTTGCCTCTCCAGCTTCATCATGAATCACCCTTTGCTCAGCCTCGTCTATGCTCACTAGCCTTCCCGGTTCTCCATCGACACTGGTTCAAGAAATGAATGGAGAGCAAATCCTTAAAGATTTCTTAGAAACAATTTCTGACACCTTCTTTGTGATCCAGTTACAACATCTTAGTTATCTCCCTTTTAGAGAGATTTTTCTGAACTATATATTCTGAACGTAACAAATACCAACAGTAGGAATATGCAAAAAATTTAGAATATACCGTACCACAGAATATTCACTGGATGACTCTATGTATCAGATGTGGTTTCAGTGAAGGGTCTATATTCCTATCATGAGTACCACAAAGGTGCGTGAAGTCAAAGCCATGTCAGAGATTAAATTTTCTCCAGTTTCCAGGCCCATAGTAAAGCAAAAATCCCTGAATTTCCTCTAGAAATAAAGTCTGATTTCTATAGGTAGATGGGAAAAGAAAGAAAGGGGTCTTTGAAGCAATTTATTGTGCTATTCCCCATCCTCTCTGGAAAATTAAATGCTTTTTTTCTTCCGGTAGTACTTCGACTTCACTTAGAATTAAAGGTAGAAAAATAAGAACCATAACTTCTTTCTTCAGATGATCATAACTACTTGATAGAAGGTCTTTAACAAGCTCCCACTCTAACAAGCAACTGTCGTTTTCATGTTTTGGAATGGTTTAATCCTGGACACGATAACATCCTCAAAAAGCAAGTGCATTAAGCTGTGACAGGTTTCCACTGACCTAAGCAATTGCATTAGGAAAACGCCAATAGCAGCTCCCTCTCTTCATCTGTTCTCCCCTCCTCCTCCCCACCAGTAAAAGCTATGCTCAATACTACTATTAAATTACCCTTAGAAATATGCTCCTTGAAGAAAATCAATGCACATGTGTTTTAGCACTTGTCACAGATAGATCAAACGGCCAATCTAGCATATATTATTCCACCCAAAGGTTCCAATTTTACACTAGCTTCTTTTGGTGGCACATTTTATGAGCTCACATCCAAACTAAGAAAAAGAATAGGCTGGGGGCGGTGGCTCACGCCTGTAATCCCAGCATTTTGGGAGGCTGAGGCAGGCGGATCACGAGGTCAGGAGATCGAGACCATCCTGGCTAACACGCTGAAACCCCATCTCTACTAAAAATATAAAGAATTATCCAGGCGTGGTGGCGGGTGCCTGTAGTCCCAGCTACTCGGGAGGCTGAGGCAGCAGAATGGCATGGACCTGGGAGGCAGAGCTTGCAGTGAGCCGAGATGGCGCTACTGCTCTCCAGCCTGGGTGGCAGCGCGAGACTCCATCTCAAAAAAAAAAAAAAAAAAAAAAAAAAAAGGAAAAGAAAAAGAATACAGTGGGTGAGGATGGGGAAAAAAATAAGAATGACTCTCACTATCATTCCCACCACTTTTTCTGTACCTCTGTAGTACTTAATGGTGAATATTAAAACCTCCTGGTGGAATGAGGTAAAACTGATGGGACATGGTGGGAGGAAACCAGAGGCCTAAAGCCCAAACTCGCTATGATTCAACTTAGAATACTTAGAACACTCATCCTTCACTGATGAGCAAGGATGTGCTCCGTCTTGGGATCATTTCCCCTTGCTTAGTCACTACCCACTTTCTACCAGAAGGTAGCATAGTACGGTTGTTAAGGTATAGGAGTTAAAACTAGTGAGTGACTCAACAACTTTATAGATGTATAAACATAGGCATTCAATGAATCTGTGTGTCAATTTTTCTACTTAAAAATAGGGATAGTACATAAATTAGAGTGCTGATGTAAGAATTAAATGAGTTTAATATGTAAGGCATTCAAAACAATGTCTGGCATATAGTAAGCCATGCTAACTATTAACTATTGTTATTTAGGATGCTTGCTAAGAAGAAACATTATTATTCCTGATAAGAATCCCTGAGACACATTACACAAATAATTTTCACTTTAAGCCATAATGGAGTAACAGTATTGGAATAGACCTGTGGCCATAAATAGCTATGAAATATCAAATAAAATTGTCTTCAGTCAGCAAAGAGCAGGCAACACAAGACTGAAATGGCTGATAGAAGGTGAGCCCCATAATCCGCCAGGTTTCTGCCTGGAGACAATTTCCCAACCACATTGCACGAAGTCAGAGTCAAAGCAGAGCACTATGTTTCGGCGGAGCTAAAGTGGAAAAATCATATTTCAAAGCAGCTGGAGATTCTAGAATTTACAAGGTGGCAAACTAGAGAGGAGGAAACTGTGAAAAGGAAGCCTCACAAGACGCTCTGGGAGGCCCCTGCAAGTCTGTGGCTGAGGGAGTCCCCCACTGAGCAAGACAACCAGAAGTTTACCAGGTGGCAGCTGCTATGTAATTAAAAGCAGAACATAGCTACAGAAGGCACTGCTGGGGAAAATGCAGTGCCTGGAGATTTTGAAATGTAGGCCCTGCTAGAATGATGAGATCTACCCCTTAGCACATGAAGTCTAGCTGAGAGACAAAAATGGTGGTCTTATGGTGTAATGACTACATACAGGGCACGACTTATGCTAAACTCTCTCCAGTAAAGCCTCAAATGAAGCCCTGACAAGATCCAATGTGGATCCCAAGCTGGACCTTGGCTAGTTAGCCCAGTGTGATCAGCCAGTAACTGAGCTGCTTGTTAAAACAAGGATCAATAGTCTTTAGAGTAAGGTAACAGAATCTAGAGACTGTATACTGTATTATCTATAATGCCAATATTCAACAAAAAGTCAATAGTCCTAAAAAGAAAGAGAAAACTGTGATCTAGCCTTGAGAATAAAATCCACCAATAGACACTGAACCCAAGACACCAGATGTTAGAGTTAGCAGACAAATATTTAAAGCAGCTATTATGAATACAGTCAAAGAATTAAATAAAAATGTGTTCATAAAATTATAGGAAAATATGATCTAAATGAATGAACAGAGATAATCTCAACATAGAAATTGAAACGATAGAACCAAATGGAATTCTAGAACTGATAAGTACACTGCTTAAATGAGAAACTAACAGGTTGGACTCATTAGCATATTCAAGATGGCATTGAAAAGGCAGTGATTTTGAAGTCAGATAAATAGAAATTATGCAATTTTAAGAGAAGAAAAAAGGATTTTATAAATTAAATAGAGCCTCGGGGACATACAGAATGCTATTAAATGAGTTACTTTTTGTGCAGTTGGTGCCTAAGAAAAAGAACAGAGTGACATTGTGCAAATATTTTAAGGGACAGTAGCAGAGAGCTTCCCACATTTTATTTAAGAAACCAGACCAATCTATTGATCCCAGAAGTCCAGCAAACATCAAACAGAATAAATATAAAGAGAAGCACACCTAGGCACATCATAATCTAACTGCTGAAAACCAAATAAAAAGAGCACATTGAATAGAGATAACAGCAATAGCAATACTCTGACTTCTCATCAGAACAATAGGGGAGGAAAGACAGTGGAACAACCTCTCCAGATTGCTAAAAAGAAAGGGAAACAGTCAACCCAGAGATTCTACAGCCAGCAAAAGTTTCGCAGCAAGAGTGCAATAAAGACCTTTTCTATACATGAAAGCTTAGAAAATTTGTGGACAGCAGACTTTCAGTATAAGAAATTTAAAAAGATATTTCTCAATTCAAAGGAAAATGATGCCAGATGGAAACTCAGTTCTATAGGTACAAATGATAAATATGTGGGTAAATATAAATGAGTATGTTTACTTCTCATAATTTACTCTAAAAACTGCCATTTAAAGCAAAAATAATAACAGTGTAAGACGGAATTCAAAACATATGAAAATGTAAATTATATGACAATAGTCACACAGAAAACAGGGACGGGTAAACATAAAATCGACAATAGGAAGCGAGAATCAGAAAGTGTTGGGTGTGAAATGTGAAGCAGAAAGATACATATCATTAGTTGCAGAGAAACCATATAAAAATTATAATAAAAAGAGTTATAGCTAAGAAGTTAATAGAAGAAATAAACTGGCAATCTAAAAATAGTGGATTAACATAGGAGGCTGAGAAGGGAGAAACAGAAAACAACAAAAGAGAAAACATACAAACAAAAAAACAAATTGCAATATGGTAGACTCAAATCAAACCAAAACAATAATTCCACGAAATGTGAAGGGATTTAAAATGCCAATTGAAAGGCATAGACTAACAGACTGGATAGAAAAACACAACCCAACTGTTAGCTGTCTACATAAGACACACTTTAAATACAGAGAAATAGACCAGTTTAAAAGGATGGAAGAAGATATAACATGCAAGCAGCAAGCGTAAGAAACTTGATGTGGGTTTATTAATATCAAAGAAAGTAGAAACCAGGAAAATGTATATTGCAGGAGATCATGTGAAATAGTGCATGATAAAAGAGTAATTACCCACAAGGCACGCTAGTCTTCAGTATGTATCACCTAGTGAGAGAGTATCAAAATCTGTAGAGCAAAAACTGACAAAATTGACTGAAGAAATAGACAAATCTACAACTAAAGTTGGATATTTTAATTCCACTCACTCAGTAATTGTTAGAAATGTAGGCAAAAAATGAGGAAGAAAATGTCACATCTAAACATGGTTGTCAACCAACCTTACCTAACCCATATTTACAGGACACTACACCCAACAGGGACACCATACACATTCTTTTCAAATGTATATAAGCTATTCACCAATATATACCATTATCCTTGGCCTTAGAACAAGTCTGAATACAAGTTAAAGCCTGAATTGGAAAGTACAAGCAACAAAAAAGCACACGTTTCTAAATAACCCATGGATCAAAGGAGAAGTCACAAAAAATGTGTAATGTTTAAAATGGAATAATAATGAAATATATCAAAATTTTAGGGATGCCCCTAAAGCAATGCTCACAGAGAAATTTATAGTTTTGAAATGCCTGTATTAGAAAATAAGACTTACAATAAAATAAAAATCTATTATTTCCACTGTAAGTAGATAAAGAAGAAAAATCTAAATCCTAGTTATATAGACACAAAGACACAATAAACATAAGAGCAAAACCCAATGAACTAGAAAACAAACAATAGAGAAAACCTATATCTCAAACTTGGTTTTTTTGTAAACATGAATAAAATTTTCCAAAATCCCTAAAAAGAATAATCATGATTAAGCAAAGAAGGCCAAATTACCAACATGAAGAATAAACTTGAGGCTATCACTAGAGATCTCCCAGATATTAAAAGGAAAACAGCGAAATAGCATTAATAAGTTATCCTCATAAACTTGACAAATCTGATATTAATAAAAATCAAAAAAGTTCCTTGAAAAATGCATTCTATAAAAAATCTGTAAGTCCCATTTCACTTCAAAGAATAAAATTTATAAATCTATGGTAAATTCTAGTATTCATTCATCTCCACTTCACACATACTGATTCTGAATGGGGCTGGCCAAGAAGCAGCTCTTAAAGTGCTGTGGATTCCTCTCCCTCCATCTCTGAATAGCCTTCAGTGACCATATCTTTGTGGAGGCAGCCAGACATACCTGAAGGGAAATCAAGGAATCATAGCTATAAGACAGGAGGTCAGACCTCAAGCAGCATTCTTCTCTGAGCATCTTTTCTGTTAGCTGCTCAGAATTCCCACTCCCAGCTAAACCCTTATCAATTAAAGGGATAGAATTTATAAATATCTGGTACGTTCTATCATTCATTCAAGGATGGATTAATACCACTCTTAAACAAATTCTAGCCTGAAGAGGAAATTCTTCCCAACTTATTTGTAAGGCCATCAAAATTCTGATTTGTAAGCCGGAGAAAGACATTACAATGAAAGAAATCACATATTACATGAGTAAATGTAGATCATTCATTCATTCAAGAGAGATATTTTTAACAGTTCTTTCTGCTGGCAATGAATTTGATCAAACTATATGAAAATGCTGTATCATACAGCGAGCTGTAGATTTAAAAAGTCAAATATCAGCAATTTCATTTGATTCAATTTTATACTAGGGGCTGGGAACTAAATACAGTTCTCTACCTAATAAGGTTCACAGTTTAGAGAAAGTAGGGCGACATGTCCACATGTGATTACAAGACAGTGTAATAAATCCAGACTGCAGGATGCTGACACACTATAGCATGGTGGGAACCTAAGTCAGAAATCCCTGCCTGCTGTGTCCTGATGTGCAGTGTGAGAGCGTTCAGCAGGAAGACCTGCCGGAAAGGAATTCCTGGCAGTGGGAACAGAATGTGCGAATGCACAGTGCTACAAGAAAGCATTACTCGTCAGAGAAATGTGAATAGATTGATACATTTAAAATGTTAAAAGCACAGTGGAGGGAGCACTGTGTGGGATCATGGTAAACGCAGTGAATGCTGGAGGTTGGATCCTGAAGGGTTCACACAGTTTTTTCCAAAGGAATTTGATGATCATTGGGTATAACCCCATGAGGAAGCTTCCACTTTCCTAGTTAGTGAAAATGAAACACAACTGCGAGTGGGTACGACTGTCTTCTTTCCTTGCCTTATCTTTTCCTTCACCTACTTGCTGCTAATTATTGAAACAGATTTGAAGCAATCTGGGATTGTTCTGATTTTCTCTTGGCAAAGTACACAGGATTTCAGAGCTGAAAGTAATTCTCCTGAAAAGCCGTAACACATCATTGATTATCCTATTAATAGGCTCTCAAGCCTGCATAGAGAAGGTCTCTTAGTGATAACCAGGACCTCTGGCCAAAGGACGGTGCTGAGCTGCTGAAAGCTTTTAGTTTCAGATATGAACATAATTCAGATGGCAATACCTTTGTTATTCTAAAAGCCCCAAAAGAAAAACTTTGCTTTTTTAAAATTTGGAGGGGGGGAGTTGTTTTTTAAAAGTTTGCTTGTTTTTACCCCACTGACAGCCTCTGGACGGCGATATTCAAAGAAATAAGGTGTCTAGAGATCTTAAAGAAAGTGCCACTCGCTCTCAGGATTTAAAAAGAAAAAGAGAAGCAGCAAAAATTAATGCTAAGTTCATTTTCTTCCATAATGCTAACCACCTTCCTCACTAAACCATTCGCTGATGCTGACCAGCAGCACACGTGGCTAATTTCCCATTCATTTCCCTGGGCCGCTGTGATCGTGGTATTAACAGCAGTGAAATCACGAAATGAGGTGGGAAGACAGAGGAAAGCAGTGAGCACAAGTGTGAAGGAGCTAGATAATCCAAACCTCAGTTCCCCCCACACTCCAGGGCTGACTTAGGAACCTCATTGGGACAAAGCCGCTCCCAGCTACAGTTGCCACTGTGCTATGCTCACTGTGTGCCAGGCGAAGTGCTCAGTGCTGATCCAGGATGATTTTATTTAAGTTCATGTGGGTGTACGGAGCTTATTTTTAATGTTCCTTACTATAGATTATAAATCATAACAACATTTTTAATATTGTATTTCTAAATGTTCCCCAGGGTTAATAAAAGACTGGAGTCTCCAGTAAGCATAATACACTGATAGCTCATTTATTTAAAACGCCATCTTAAAAAAATAAAAATTTTAATTAAAAAAAGTGCCATCTCCAAGTGTTTATTTATGATTTATGTTAAATTCTATGAGAATTGGTCTCTGAATAGTTCACATTCATCCCCACTTCACACACTGATTCTGAATGGGGCTTGGCCAAGAAGCCACCTCTTGAAGTACTGCAGGTTTCTGTCCCTCCATCTTCTTTTTGTTGATTTATGTATTTATTTACTTTACTTTTATTTTTGAGACAGTGGCTTGCTCTGTTACCAGGCTGGAGTGCAGTGATGTGATCTCGGCTCACTGCAACCTCCCCCCGCCCAGGGTTCAAGCCTCAGTCTCCCAAGCAGCTGGAAATACAGGCGTACACCACCACGCCTGGCTAATTTTTTTGTATTTTTAGTACAGACGGGGTTTCACCATGTTGGCCAGGATGGTCTCGAACTCCTAACCTTGTGATCCGCCCGCATCAGCCTCCCAAAGTGCTGGGATTACAGGCATGAGCTACTGCACCCAGCCTCTCCCTCCATCTTCTGAGCTAGCCTTCCAAGGGCCGCATCTTTGTGTAGGCAGCCATACCTGCCTGAAGGGAAACTGTGGAATCGTAGACGTGAAAGGGCAGGTCAGACTTCCAGTCTCATTCTGCTCTGGGCATCCTTTCTGTTAGATGTTCACAATTTCCATGCCTGGGGAAACCTTGCCTAGGTGGATACAGGTGGAAAGGAAAGAAGGGTTCTATTAATGGAAACTTCCAAGCACCAGCATGTCTAGACTCGAATCAGAAGCAAATACCAGGCAGGGCGCGGTGGCTCACGCCTGTAATCCCAACACTTTGGGAGGCCGAGTCAGGTGGATCACCTGAGGTCAGGAGTTCAAGACTAGCGTGGCCAACGTGGTGAAACCCCGTCTCTACTAAAAATACAAAAATTAGCTGGGCATGGTGGCGCATCCTATAATCACAGCTACTCAGGAGACTGAGGCAGGAGAATCACTTGAACCTGGGAGGCGGAGGTTGCAGTGAGCTGAGATCGTGCCATTGCACTCCAACCTGGTTGACAGAGCGAGACTCCATCTCAAAAATAAATAAATACATAAATTAGAAGAAAATACCAAAGATCGATGTTGAAAAGGGAACTTGACAGCTGTACCTTCAATATGTTTGCTCTGGGCACCTCAAACGCATGGCACCTAAGGGTGGAGGAAGGAAGAGGGTTGCCTGTTACCATCCTAAGGGCTGAGTCTTTACACTGCCAATTCTCCCTCTCAGGTCAGGTCAGCTCCTTGACCTCAGTTTAATGAATTTCTTTCCTATTTATAAAGATCTTCAGGTGCTGGGTATGTGGGGATAACGCATTCCCTTCCTGGACATTCAATTCAGTGTTTAACAATTTGCAGAATGCTTCCTGAAGCCTAACCTGATCGGTTCACTGCCAGTGTCAGAGAATTTCATAAGCAACATCTGGTACATTTTTAGGTTCCCCCCAAGAGTTGTGCACTAACTACCTACCAGCTCCTTGCAAAGGGTTTAGTATCTTTTAAGGGCCCCCAAAATATTAATTAACCAATCAAACTGCTCCCAGCTGCAATCTGAACTCATTTCTTCTCCAGGTTGGGAAACAGGGAATGTGGTCATTATTCTCTCCATTAAAATCCTGCCCAGACATAACGATTATTATTCAATCCCTCTTACTTCTCTTTTCAGCACAAGGGATTTCAATTCTTTTCACCTTTCTTTAGAGCAGCAATTCAGTGAATCACAGGTGCAGAAGGGAGTTAACAATATAACTCAATCAATAATTATTTCCAAGGCTGATCTAGACCCCTCAGATTTTCTCCCATACTGTGCCATCCCATCCAGACGCAGTTTTCTAGAAGAGCCTGATTAGGTCCCAAGAAAGTGGCTGTTTGGGTTTAAAGATTTGCCCTGGACGTGTCAACACCTCTTTCTTTCGGTTACGGTTTTGCGTATTTTTTCTTATGTGTCTATATTTACAGCTTTGTTCCATATCGGACTAAGAACAGAGACAGATCCTATGCCGCTAATTAGAGCCCCACATGTTAATGAACCCCAACCACTCTGCTGCCTTAGAGTGTCGGCAGCCCCACAGGAAATTAATAAGAGCCTTAATCACTCAGAGACTGGAAAGGTCACTGCTCACTAAGGGTTCAAATGCAGAAACGGCAACACAATCATACCCTATTTTAAAAGCATAAAAACCACCCATGGCTGTGAAGAGTCTAACACTCCGTCAATAGGCAGACAGATGAGAGCATCAGCTTGGCCATAGGACTAAATGAATATAATCACAGGACAGTTTGGTGCTTATCCTCAATTTATACATATACACACACACACACACACACACACACACACACACACACACACACACACACA
>NC_045446.1:121757887-121811320 GCF_002776525.5 Piliocolobus tephrosceles
ACACACACACACACACACACACACACACACACACACACACACACACATATATCTATCTATCTATCTATATATATATATATATATCTTTTTTTTTTTTGAGACAGAGTCTCGCTCTGTCGCCCAGGCTGGAGTGCAGTGGCCAGATCTCAGCTCACTGCAAGCTCCGCCTCCCGGGTTCACGCCGTTCTCCTGCCTCAGCCTCCCCAGTAGCTGGGACTACAGGCGCCCGCCACCTCACCCAGCTAGTTTTTTGTATTTTTTAGTGGAGACGGGGTTTCACCGTGTTAGCCAGGATGGTCTCGATCTCCTGACCTCATGATCTGCCCGCCTCGGCCTCCTAAAGTGCTGGGATTACAGGTTTGAGCCACCGCGCCGGGCCTATTTATATTAATACATATAGAGATGTGGTCATCTCTTGTACCTCTTAGTTTATTTCTCCAGCTGAGATGCAGTGGCTTGCAGCATACAATACCTGGACAGACTGGATCCCCCAGCATTTTAGCCTAACTTTTCTCATTGCTAACTGTGCACCAGCTTCTTCAGGAGCCCTTTTAACCCAGCCTTAGGGTATCACAACTTTAAGGAGTAAATGGGCAGGGAAGGAACACATTCCTGACCAGGCCATTCCCTGAGTGGCCGGGGATGAAGAACACTAACCTTCCATCTCCCAAGAAGGAAGATATTTACACTGCCTGTTGCAAAGTATAGATCGATGTCCTCAATTTTACTCCCTGTGTCTGAAAGGTGAACCTGAGCAACAGGCAGCAATAAAAAGTAGAAAAAAGGAATGATAGAATCCGTTGCAGTAAATGTTCCTAACCCACCCTACAGAGGAAGCAAATTGAACCAAAGAAATAGCGTTGACACTCAGAAAATTAATATTACAGAATCAAGAGGGAGAAAGTTTTAAAGTCAAGTGCTACAAAGAGGATATGAACTGAAAGCTGAGGCAAGACTATTAGAGATAGCAATTAGAAGGTTATTGGAAATGTTTTAACGTATAGTTTCAATAGCATGATGAGGTAGAAAACCAGATGGTCTGCTCCCTTCTTTTATCTGTCCATTAAAAGTGGATCCAACATTTGGAACTCAGCAAATATTCTACTTGCAGCTACATTTAATGGCCTGTTCCTTGATTATCTTACCACTAATTCATCTCCTACTCTGTTATTACATAGATTGTTATTAGTTATCATTTTGTGTATATCTTCCTCAGTAACTTAAATTCTCCTTGAGGGCAGGATCCTGCTTTTACTAGTATTTTTCTGTATCTCCCTAGCAGTTAATACAGTGATTTCCACATAATATGTCCTCAAAAAATATTTGTTGAAAGCAAGATGAATTAGATCTACACAGAGGTCCTATAAATGGAGGTTTGTGCAGCTATGATTTACTAAATGAGACCTCCCTGAAAGCACTGAGTGGTTCTATAAAACTTATAAACTTTCAAGTTAATTTAAAATAAAACTCATTGAAAATCAAGAAAATATTCCCTTTTTATTCAAATGGGTTCTCTTTTTAAATAATTTCATTGCTTTTGAACGTAATTTCTGTGAACTCAGTACACTTCTTTTTAGATAACTTTATATTTTGATGATATCTTAAGGATATCTTAGTTCAGACTTTTTACAGCTCAAAGACCATGTCCATCTGCACATCTCTTTTAAAGAGCTCATATATGGAAACAATGTCTCAGTTATGACTAGGCAGCATTTCTGAAGTCAGTCTTTACAGTAATGATTAGAAGTCTCAACATATTTTTCTGTCAAAAGAGTTTAAGAGGGTTGTTTGATTTTCAAAGCGAGTTCACAAAAGCTCCCTTAATTCTGCAGAAATACCAGCACAATGGTGGAACCTAAGCACCACAACAGTCATCTTATTGCATGATGGACACTACCAATGCAAGAGAAGCAGCCCCCATCATCCGCACCACGGTGCCACAGCCTGCAGCAGCAAACCTCCTCCTCTCTTCTGTATCCCCATCTTAAGTCTCACTCTTAGCTGAATTCTGTCTTAATTAGAGAGAACCTCTTTAAAGATGCACCACTGTGCATTCCCAGCATCAAGTCCAAACTCCTTGTTATAGATATCCTTTATCTACTGTTTTTTGTCCAGCTTCCTCCCTCATCATTGCCTCTGTAAGCTCTTCCTTCTGCCAACCTTGAACTACTTTAATCTGTGAAACTCCTACCTTAATTCTCATCTCTGCTGCTTCCCCCAGTGTATTGTTCTCCCCCATTCTACCTCCCCTGGGATAATTACTGTTTGCCCTCAGCCTCAGCTTAAATGGAATCTCATTTTGGAAGCCAGCATTCCTCACCCTTGTCTGAGATTGGTATGCGTTTTACATGCACTAATAACACCTTTTCAAATAATGTGTCCATTGCCTTCACAATCACCTCTTTAATGGCTGCCTCAAAGTTATCCTTTTCACACTGAAATCCCAATGTCTAGAACAGTTCTGATCACAAAGTATGTGTTTAGTAAATAACTAAAGAATGATGGATGAATGACAGCAGTCACTTCCAAGTTCACAGGTTTCTTTGCTCATTCATTCATTCATTCATTCATTCAAATTAGTATTGAATTCTACTATGTAGCAAGCAATATGTGCTAGGAACTGGAGAGCGATGAGTTGAACTCATTGCAGTTTCAGTCAAGGTTCTTCAGAGAAACAGAACTAATAGGAGATTATAGATAGAGATAGAAATGCATTTATTATGAGAAATTGGCTCATGATTATGGAGGCTGAGAAACTTCATAATCTGCCATGTAGGAGCTGGAGCCCCAGGAAAACCAGTGCAAAGGCCTGAGAATGAGGGGAGCCAATGATGTAAATCCCAGCCCAAAGGCAGAAACTGATGAAACAAGATGTCCCAGTTCAAGCAGTGAGGCAGAAACAAAGAAATGAGGAGGGGCAAATTCCTTCTTCCTCTGCCCTTTGTTCTATCCAGGCCCTCAACAGATTGGACTATTGGACTTCTGGACTATGTGCCCACTCATATGAAAAGCGGCATTCTAGTTTACTGAGTCCAGGATCCACCAGTTCAAATGCTAATCTCATCCTGAAACACTTTCACAGACCCACACGAAAATAATGTTGAATCTGGGCACTCCGTGACCCAGTCACGTTGACAGGTAAAAAATTAACCATCACACATAGCCTCATGGAGTTGATTGTAATGGGAATTTGCTGTGGGGGACTGTGGAGGAATTAGGATTTCAGACTTCAGACTCCCATGAAAAGAAGATTCTTGTGGAAGCAGCTCACAAGGGGAAAGGATTCTCATTAGTGTGGATGAAGTGGGTCCTAAATACACTTCCTACAATAGCACACAGTTATTCATAAGTGTTCTGAACTCAATGGAATATGACTCCTTTAGAAAAGAAAAGTTACAGTAAATCATTGTGAAGGCTTTATTGTGAACTTAAAAGCCATCTTTCCCCAAAGAGCTTAGTTTCATTTTTTACCTGATTTTCGTGACCCCCATAAAACCCTTTGCTATAAAGTTGAAGCCTTTGCCCCATCTGTGCTATTTTAATAGTTTCTTAACTCATCTTTCTGCTTCCAGATTCACCAAATTAAATCCATTTCTCATTCTTTCATGAGTCATCTTTCTAAAACATCTATCAGATTATGCCTTTCCTTTTCTGATGACCTACCAGGACTTCTAAGTCTTGCTACGAGAATAGAAGGATCCTCCTCATCTTGACCTGTCAGCCTGCTGTGTATTTGCAGAATTCTCTACGGTAATTCAGATGGCAGGGACCTCCTGTGAAGTATGTGAGGATGGGAAGGGGCTACACAAACATGTAACACATAAAAAAAAAATAGATGAAAGATGTGTGGAGATGTTTCAATGGCTGCCCTTCACTCTTGGCATTAAGTTTGAAGTCTTTAGCAAAGGAATTTAAGGTCTGTTTGGCCCTGACTCCTCCTGTCTACCTTATTTTCCCCCAAAATATTTCATGTCTCTGGAAGGTTTGTGTGAGTTTGGAAATGACAATGACAGTTAAGAAGAGTGAATATAGAGTACCCTTTCAAGTAGGTTAGGTGTGAGGAGAATGAGGGAGATTGTTGTAACCCGCGCCCCACCCCCCGTAGGAGGGTCCCCAAAGAAGGACATGGGGTTGAGATAGTTTTTAAAATTCTTATTCATTGATTTATTTTCTTCAAAAACTTATGTTTATATGTTGTGACAAAATTTATTAAAGCCAGTCAAGGTTGAAGATCTAGAAGAAGAAAGAGATACTGGATGGCATGAAATCCTGAAGGAGAACGCAACAGACACAGATAGAGAAATGTGTCTCGCTGCAAAGCAGAGATGTGCAGAAGGAAGACAAGATGGGTGCTAGATGCAGAGAAAGGAAGGCAAGAAGAAGCAGCTGGAGGCAGTTCACACTTATTGGCCTAATTTTTCTCTACATAAAATAGGACATGAAATCAGCTGGTGGGACTGTGAAAAG
This sequence comes from Piliocolobus tephrosceles, assembly GCF_002776525.5. Taxonomy (NCBI): domain Eukaryota; kingdom Metazoa; phylum Chordata; class Mammalia; order Primates; family Cercopithecidae; genus Piliocolobus; species Piliocolobus tephrosceles. Next base: position 121,762,355 of record NC_045446.1, read on the forward strand.
TGGCAAGGGCAAGTTGGAGTCTTGAGGAAATGGACATGTTTGTGATAGCTGTGCTGGAAAATAAGAGCAATATTGGATTAAGGACTCAGAGGCTTTCTAAGTAGCATGAAAAATCACGTAGGATGATATTGATTCCAACTTCATGGCATTGTGGTTTAACATGATCACAGACAAGCTGTCTCTCTTAGGTCAGCTTCTGCTTTGAAACAGCTTGGCAAACTGTTTCTGTAAAGGGCCAGCTAATAAATCCTTTGGCTTTGTGGGGCATATGGTCTCTGTTGCAAATACTCAATTTTGCCATTTAAAAATATCTCGTAGGCATTATGTAAGTGAATGTGACTGTGTACCAATAAAACTTTATTTACAGACACTGAAATTTAAATGTCATATGATTTTATGCATTATGAAATATTCTTGTGATTTGTTTTCAACGATTTAAAATGCTTTTTTAAGTACAAAAACATTCTTATTTCCTGTGTTATACAAAAACAAGAAGTGGGCATTTACCTCCAACCGCAGGTAAGACTTCTTGTTTATAGCAGGAAGAGATACATGACACCTGGGTGTTCAGGAAACAAGGCTATTACTCATCAGAGATGAAGAAAACTGAGAATCACAGAGTTCAAGAGTTCTGAGTGAGTTTTTGGTCCATTGTGGGACTGCATTTTCATGACTCAAATACAACACAGACGTATAGCCTGCTTCTCTTGTTCATTTTAGGATAGAGATAACAACTCTTCTCTCCACAGCCATATCCTTCTTTTTTGAAATCAGTTGTACAAGAGGGAGAAGGGTATAGTCGACAAATAAACAAGGAGAGCTTCAGTTCTTTATTGATTTCATAAAATGAGGGGTGAGGAGGGAGTTGACAAGAGAATCCAGGATTGGAAAGACAGTTACCCCTCAGAAAAGCATTTCTGTGCTCCTCTCCTCTCCCAGTAAAGGGAATAAGACCCTTTTATTGACTTCCAGCCTCACTGAAGATAGAAGTAAGCAGCAACAATGCTGGCTCAGGTGGAGTCAGATGTGGGTAGTACTTGTAAAGATGATGGATGTTGCCCAATGGTAATTTTCTCTGTGTGGTGGCTATGATTGATCTGTGGCTTGATGTGATGGTTAAGGCTTTCATATTCAATCTTAAAGAAAAAATATCATGTCATCGTACACTGGGAGTTTCAGATGACTGGGGTGGGGGTGTTGCTGGGATAGTGCTTTACTTTTGAAGATGATACACTATGGAAAAAAAGAATATTTCTCTAAAACTCAAGTCTGTAAACCAGTGAAGGCCAGTATATACAATTTGATTAATATAATATCCCAAATAAGTTTTCTTTGTATCTCTATTGACCCTGTAGTCTTAGGTATGAAACTGAAGGATTTGGGACCCGCAGGTGGTGTTTTCACGGCTTCTTTTTTTGTCTTTGAAAAAAAATGTTTTAAGGAATATGTGAAGCAGACAGCTGGCTAGGTAGCTGATACTAAAGGAAAATAAGGTTGCTTTTCTGGATATATGCCTATGCTTCAGAGGTGATCTCATCACAAGGGCAGAGAACATCTCAGAATTCCCTGAAATAGAATAATGAACTTGGCAGGAGACAACTCAGCTTTACCAGGAGGGCTTCAAATTTAAATTTTAGAGGCAAAAGGAAGGGATTAGATAAATCTATATGTTTAGACCATAATGAGTGCCATGTAACCACCCCCCCACCACAAAAAAAATATAATGGAAGAAGAGCCTAGTAATTATCAGGAGAAAATACTTAGGGCTACAGAAGTCTATATATCAATGTGAAGATTATTTGTAATATACAATATGAACCTTAAACTTTAAAGAAATAAAATAAAAATTTAAGTACCACCAAGACATTATGAAATAGGGACCACAGTGTGGCATTGTACAAGAGAGAAACTCATTCTAAGTTGACACCTGATAGAAGAGGAGATAGACAGCTACAGACTGTGTTTAGAAAGCATAAACCTGGATAGAATCCCACAGACCTGAGAACACACACTTCATGATGGAGCCTCATTGACAATCTGGGGCTATGCTGGGAACTAGCAAAAGAGGTGCCGGGGTCCAGCCATTCACAGATGAAACAACTGTGGAAATACTGAGCTTGGAAGTAGAGAAGATCCCTGATTCATTTCCTAGATTTCAATTTTCTATTGAAATCCTCCATCCTTTCATGTACTTTATCCATTTTTTTATTCTATTTTCTTCTATTTTATCTTTTCTTCAATTTGGGATAATTAATTGTATACATCAACTTGACTGGGCTCAGCTATTTGGTCAAACATTATTCTGTGTTTCTGTGAGGATGTTTTTTGGATGAGATTCACATTTAAATCAGTGGGCTTTGAGCAAAGTTGACTGCCCTCCGTAACATGGGTGGGCTTCGTGTAATCAGTTGAACCTCTGAATAAAACAAAAGACTCACCATCCAGCACAAGAGGGCATGCTGTCAGCACACGGCCTTTGCACTAGAACTGCAGCGTCAGCTTTTTCCATGTCTCCAGCCTGCCTGCCCACCCTGCAGACTTGGACTTGCCAGTCTTGCTAGTCATGTGAGCCAATTCCCTAAAACCTCTCCTTCTCTCTCTCTCATAGATAGATAGATAGATAGATAGATAGATAGATAGATAGATAGATAGATATGAATGTATATATATATGAGATTACATTATATTTAAAATCATATTGTTTCTGTTTTCTGGAGAACCTTACTAATACATGTATTAATTATAGTTATTTCATTGCTTGCCAAACCCAATAGAGGAACCATATATGGGTCTACTTCTGTTATTTTGTATGCTATGTATGGATTATCCATCATATTTCTTTGCCTTTTCACACATCTAGTATTTTTTAATGCCAGAAATTTTGTGCATACCAGAAGGAATAGGAGAGATCTCTAGAGAAAAATAATATCTTTAGCTTTATGATTCCTTTATATGCATGTCTGGTATGTACTACAAGGTCACTAGAAGCAAGGAAATATGACCGATAATTGAACAGGCGAAAAGATATTGAAGCAGACCATAATATGATCCCTATATTGGAGTTAGCAGACAAAGACTTTACGTGACTATGATTACTTTGGTTAAAAAAAAGGAGAGAGACAAAATGGATGAAATAGATGTATAAATGAAGAATTTTAACAGAGTGTTTGAATTTATTTTTTAAAAATTGCACAGAAATTCCAGAATTAAAAGATACAATATCCAAAATCATTAACCCAATAGATTCCTTTAATAGCAGTTGGACACGGAATTATCAACCTGGAAGATAGGCCAATAGATGATAGCCAAATTAAGAAACCGGGAGGAATGAATATTTTAATGCTATTCAACATGCTGCCATTACAAATAGTTATACAGAATTCTCCCATTTTCGTTATGACACAATATATTTGTCTAGACATATGATATCAATATTTATTTCTCAGTTGTAGGATGAGGGAGTTTCGCTTTTCTTCTCTTAATTATCTATATTTCCCTCAAGAAATACAACAAGGGACGTCATCAGTAAGTCACTTTAAGTATACTTTTCTCCAGATAACAAGCCAAACAGCTCACTAAAGAGCACATGTTTGTAAGTGGAGGCTGCTGTGCTGTTTGTGATGCTCTGGAGTCAGAACGTGGCAGGGCTTCCTTTAACAACGTGCCTTCACCCCCAGGGGCCCAGGCTGAAGGCTCTGAATGCTTCTATTCCTCCTCTCCATCCAGTGCCTTCCCTGTCTGCGTCTTCGCTCTGGAAACATCAGATGGTCTTACATATGGCCTTAACACAGCAAAAACTGAATGAATGAATGAATGAATGAGTAAATGAATGAATGAATCGAGAAAGGCAGGAAAGAAAATGGAGTGTGGGAATTGAATCTTCTTCCTGCCATCTTGGGTTCTTAGGAGCCCATAATACGTAGTGCCATTAACCTCTAGTTAATGAGGGTCCTGCTTTCACATGCAAGTCCTGATAATCCTATTACTTTAAGATCTTACTACCGACCTTCTCATTCTGTCAACCACAAAAGTAGGAAAAGAAGCCAAAGAATTTCTTATTCCACATGTGGGTATTTGAGGTTAGATTTAGTGAGGCTGCCCAGTGTCCGAGCAGGCCAGTGATAGGTGTATTACAAACAGCTAGACAGACATTCGATCAAGTTTCAACTTCAAGAAAACTAAGGATTTATATATTTATGTTTGCATTTATATATACATATATATGTTGTGTGTGTGTGTCTGCATGTGTGTGTGTCTGCATGTGTGTGTGTGTGTGTGTGTATTCTGTTTTTGAAAAACATATTGTCAAGTGCTACAAGCCCCTTGGCCTTACCCTCCTTCAGGGAGAAGATATGTGCCATTGGAAATCAGGGAGTTTGATGGGATGTGGTGGTGGGAAGAGAGGCAAAGACAGAATTTCCAGAAATTGCTGAATTCACTGTACATATCTAAACAGTTGAAGCTGTATCTCAGGCAGTTTGGTGACAGAAGGAAACACCAGCAATAGAATCATTAAAGCTTCCCCCAAACCATAATCTAAGAGATGTTTAACCCATTTTTGCCTTACTAGGACATACAATCTGTAGCTTGTACTTACTTTCTTTCCCCCCTTCTCCCCCAAAACTTGTCCATCTGAGAGGGGGCCCTATTATAGATACACAGCATGTATGTTTAACCCAGATATTTTACTCTTCCCCCATCATACAGCATTAGGCATCAAACAAAAAGACTGCTCTTTTTCAATGGATCTAATTGTACATCACTTGAATGTACCATCAACAGAGTCCCTGGGTGATGGAACCACAAGGAAAGCCTTCTCTGGTTAGAGGAGTGAGGTCAAGAGGCCAGGACTGCTCTTTTGCCCACTCTAGCATGCAAATGCATGCATTGTAAGTAAGAGATTCACATGCATCTCCAGGGGTATTTGGACTGTTCGCATGACACTGGCAGAATGAAGCTGAGACTCTCCTGCCAGCTGAGGCAGCATCAGCACTGGGCGATGTCCCTGGGGTCCTTCCTCTCTCATCTCTAGCAAGGAGATCCAGACATCCCCTAGGCACAAGGCAAGGCAGAGCACAGGCTCCTCAGAATCAGCCACTGCTCTCCCTGGATGTCAGCCCCATCCGTGCCTTTCCCAGCTGCCTCGGGAAGGAGGGCAGGAGACCAAACCCCACCTATTCTGAAAGACAACCGGTTCCATGTGCCAGGCAAAGCAAGAACTTTGGGCAGCTACAGAGAAGAGAAACAGCCCATTTAATGTGCTCTGATTCCCTCCTGGAAAGACTGGAAAATTATCCGCTTGCCTCAAATATCTTCATTAAAAATGCATTTAAGCTGTGAAGCTCTACGAAGGAGAGACCTGTAATACATGAAAGATTAGCCCCAGATTGCTGATTGGACTATTTTACATCATTATGGTAATTAAGCTAGCAAGGCTGTTGTGCTGACTTCAACACTTTCTTCCATTTGCCTTTGTTTCCAATTCAAGGTATTTTCCCCCCTCTTTCCATCTTCCAGCCTTCTTCCTTTCCTCCCCTTCCTCCCCTTCTCACCCCTCCCCACCAAACATCTCCTGGGAGCCTTGGCGGGTCCTGCCTCATGCATATGCATCACACTCGGTCGGATTCAATCTCCCATGGCTTCTCTGCCAACCTTGTCTTGACTTCGCAGAGTAAAGGGAAGAAATTAATGGTAATTACAAGGTGTGAGTGGATGTTACAGCTCTCTATCTGATTGCCAGTGAAACCAAATAAAAATGGAACGTAATCAGCCAATTATTAAAACACAGAATAAACAAAAGGAGCCTTGTCTCTTACTTGCCTTCCCTTGCTGACTTTCCATCCTCAGACCAGCAAGCCTGGCTCAGGGCAGTGACTGGGGACACCTGTGATAAACTCCCTGGGACTCCACAAGCGCTGTAACACTACACAGCTGGTGCATGGCCACCTTCCAATGCGGAAGATGGAGAGAGCCTGTTCGAGGGCCCTCCACGATCACATAGACCCTCCCCACTCTCCCTCCCCCAACCCCACCACTACTTGTCAGAGTCATCGGTACTCCCAAGTATCCCCACAAAAAGAAGTGGTTCCATATTTCTTTCTACCATTTGTAAATGCATGAATAACTTCTAGAAATAGATGCAAAACTCTGCACTCGGTGACATTCCCCTGAGAAACCAGGAGCCTCTGAGGCGGTGAATGGATTACAAGGAGAAATATAAGAAAAAGGCTTTTCATCTGTGACAGCTGACAGGAGAGTGAAGCGTGTGTGTGTGCGCGCGCGCACGTGCACTCATGCACTGTCACATGCAAAAGCAGTTCTGGCCCAGGCGATGGTCCAGTCAGCTTTCTTCCCTTCCCTGGTGACCCAAGGAAACAATACTAGGACACTGATGGTGGAGGGAAACAGACAAAAACCAAAAAGAAGTCCCTCCCTTTCCTTAACATTACTTGTGATATGCAGCTGAGATTTTTAATTATATAAAAGTACTGTATGCATATGTTCACACCCACAGCTCAGTTGTAACCTGAGCAGCAGCTCAGCATGGAGGTGTAAGGTCACAGTCTTTGTCATTAAGTAGACTGGTTTCTACCCTTTCTGACTAATTTACTAGCTGTGGGACCTTATGAAGCTTACTTCACTTCTCCAAGTCTCAATTACCTCATTTGTAAATGAAGACTATAATCATATCCACCTCATGTATTTGTAAGGAGGAAATGAAATAATGCATGCAAAGTGCACTTTTTGAATATTCATTGTTATTAAACAATACATGTAAGTGGTAAGTCAGGCTTTAATCTTTTAATGTATTTCTTCATAGATTATATTGCATGCCAATGATCTCAAAAGAATACCTCACCTTACTTTTAGGACTTCGGGGGCACCTGACTCTGCCTGGCCATCCTGCTTGAATTTCCTAGTATGTTTGCTTGTTTTCTTCCTCTGTCTCTATTCCATTTTTTTCTCCCAGGTTCCTCAAATCTTCACACCTCCACACGTCTTGCCATCCCTCCCTTCCCAGCAGAACCTGGAGAACAACCTCTTCTTCCCACTGACATATTTAGGAAACTATCAGCACCTGTCCTCACACCCCTTCCTCCCACTTGCTAAAAAAGATGATGTCTCTCAACCACAAATGGTGGCTAGTACCGTTTCCTGCACCCTGGATTCCAACCCTCTTGCCTGTCTGCTAGGGACTTCACTGCTGGCCATTGCCTCTCTTTCCCCAGCATCATCAATACACCCATCTTTGTGGAAGCATCCCTATCAGCATCCAAACATCATCTAGGGTGCCTCACTTATAAAGAAAACAAACAAACAAAAGCACTCCCTTTAACTTACTGCTTTCTCCATTTATCATCTCATTTTTTGTTCTGTTTCACAGCAAAACATCACAAAAGAATTTTATATATGTTTTGTCTCCACTTACACTCAATCCATCTTCTCTTGAGCACACCCCATCATCCCTTCATCTCAGCCTCGCCACTGAAATGGTTCCACAAGTTCACCAACTCCCCCTCTACGGTTTAACACGTGTGTTGTGGAACTTGATCGCAGCAGTCACACCGATGGCCATGCCATCTTCTAGAAAAGCAGCCTGTGTGTCTTGTGACATGCACTCTCTGTTCTGCCTGCTGCCTCACCGACTGCTCCTGCTCTGTTCTTCACTGACCTGCCCCCTCCTGCTGGACACCTATCGAATTGCTGGAGTGTCATGGGGCTAAATCCTGAAGCTCTTTCCTACCTACATGTCTCCTTCATTGGACTTTCTCTCCCTCATTGACGTTGCAGCCTTTCCAGTTTAAATCTGAACACTTACTGGATCTCCTCATTTTAGCTCATTTTATCTAAAATTCTTGCGTTCTGAACCATCACTCATGCCTCTTCAAAAATACTAGTCCTCCTTCTCTGGCTTTCTTTCTCTCACTGAATGCAACTGCCATTTATTTAAGCCATTTCAGACAAAAAGTTAATCATCACCCTTGATATTTCTCTCTTTCCTTTGTTCTTCCCATCCAGTTCATTAGTTGTCTCTGCTCATTGCGGCTCCAACATGCACCTAGAATCTGTCTGCTTCCCTCTGTCTTCTCTGCTGCCCTTGCTAAGCCAAGTCAGCCTCAGTTCTCGCTTGGATGCTGTGATGGTACAGTGAGTCACACTGTGTTCATCCTCACCTTTTATCATCTCATTTTTTGTTCTGTTTCACAGCAAAACATCACAAAAGAATTTTAGATACACTTTGCCTCCACTTACTTTCAGTACGTCTTCTCTTGAGCACAACCCATCATCCCTTCATCTCTGCTTCTCCACTGAAATGGCTCCGCAAGGTCACCAACTGCCCCCCTATTGTTTAACCTGTGTGTTCATACATCCCCCACCCAGCCGCGGTCTTTCTAATCCAAAAATAAGAGGATTCACCTTCAAAAAAAACCTTCCAATGGCTGTAACCTTCAGTTAGAACAACAAAAAAATCAACCAACCTTCTGTGACTGTCATTCCTCCCTCTGTGACCCCATCTCACTCCACTTCCTCCTGCTGCCTGTTCTTTCACCACAAGCCCTTCGATGTATCCACCTGCCTAAAGGCCTTGTATGCTCCCTTCTCTGTGTCTGGAAGGCCCCCGGGTGGGTCTTTGCATAGGAAGATGCCTCTTATCTTTAAAGTCTCAGAGCAGAGAGGGCTTCTCTGATATACAAGCAAAACGGGCACTTCCTGCTACCTGCTTAAGTCTCTACCATGTTGTTAGTCACACCCTTTATCGTGATTTCATAATATCTTTTAAATTATCTACATACTTGGTTATTATCTGTCTTCCTTTGTTAGATCATGAACCTCATGACAGTAGTCACCTGCCTTTTCTGTCCAGCTCCAAGTTTTCCTCAATTTGAAAATTACCTGGCACATAGCCTAATTTAATGCACATTTGTTTATTACATGGATGAATACACTAGAGTCTAACTTCCTAACTATATATGAGCCTCTAGAAACCCAGCAACTGAAGGGCGTCCATCGCCCAAATTGAAAACCCTCAACTATGCCTGCCCTGATATTTGAGACCACCTCACTCCTTCCATCAAAGCTCCACTTGAACAGGACAGACCTGGTTTTAAATCCCACCTCCTCCATTTGGCAGGGTGATACTGGACACATTTTTAAACCCATCTATGCCTCCATTATCTCAAGAGTAAAATGAGGTAATAATATACTTTGGAAAACTATTGTGAAGGTTAATGAGATAAAGTTTGTAAAGTAACCAGGCCTGGCACGTGTAAGAGGTTCAATAAACAGTCTTTCTTCTTTCCTCAATATAAAGGATTTCAGCTTGCCACTTGGAAGGAGGGTTGAAAATACAACTCTAATTAAACAAATTTACACCCAAGTGTGAATGACTCTTAGCACTTTAGCATTCCCAGGGGAAGCTTATGAACCTAAATGCATTATTAATTGGTAGAATGTCTGTTAGTTTAACAAAGTGAAGGGAAAAGTTCCAGTAGGGAAGGGAATACACCTTTGGGTTGGGAGTCCTAGAAACAAAGCTAAGGAAGGTGCCCCTGAGCTGATGGGGTCACTGCCCAGTCAATTACCCTTGTTGTTGATTTGTCTGTTTGTTTGTTTGTGTTTTTTCCTTATCCATATGTGAACCCGCTACCTCCCTAACCACGCAGGGTTTTGTATGCTTTTCCAGACTCTCTCAGAATAACAGTTTCCACAATTATTTAAGGCGCAAAGACGTGGCTACTGTTGGCATGCAGCAGTTCCATGGAATGTATGTCCCGTCCATCTCTGTGAAGAGTCTAGGTAGTTATGGGTAGATAATTATGTGCACAGCTATGCTTTTCTGTTCACTTTTACACCCTGATGTATGCGTGCTTGTCTGTCACACAGTTAGCCACTGATCAGAAATTCCAGTAGAAAACAAGCTCCTGTTGGCTTGGAAACTATGAAAAATGCATTTGAAAGAGCAAGTTTTTGATGGCAATTGTCATTAACAACTTTATTTCCAAATACATTTCACAGTACATTTCATGCCAGGAAGGGTTTCTTATCTTCTGAACTTTTAGTCTGCCAGTCTGAGTGGGATGGTGACAGTTTCCTTTGAACACAAGTAGTGAAAGAACCCCCCAGTGAATGGCAACAGCAAGAGAAGATGCAAAGGGGCAGAGGTGAAAACAATGTGAAAGGCATCCCTGTTTATCTTTCAGACACTCCAACAGCCATGTGACCTGTCTCAAGGTTATTCCATAGAGCAGAAAAGCCTACTTTATGTAATATGGCCATGGCACTTCCAAAACCGCCTCAAGGTTTTTTAGCTATCAGCGATCCACTTGTCTGATTAAAAGACAATTCTCTTAATTTACCCTATACTGCATTATTACCACAAAATTTCTTATGCAGTCCTGCCTGATTTCTCTGAGTCTTGGCAATAGATAAGAAGGTATGTAATCATACAGAAGGTCGTATTTGTTATTACTGTCACTCTAAGAAGCTATAGGATTGAAAAGGGACACATTTGTATGAATACACACACAGAGGACTGATCTGAATATTTTTAGTGTCCATAAGTAGCCTTTACCAGGAACCAGGGATCCTAAGGAAGAAATACAGGTATAAAAGGGAAGAGAAGGGGGAGACAGATAAATAGAACAGTAGTCTCCAAGTATCTACCCTATCAGCATCAGATCCTTCTTAGCACTTTGTAACTTAATTTGAGATCAAAATTTCTCTTGTTCCATGTTTGTTTCTTTTTAAGAACAGAAAGTTGCCTTTTTGAAGGTTTATAAACCATCAAGATAACAAGAAGACAAGACATAGGCTGGGAGAAAACATCTGCAAAAGATATATCTGATAAAAGATTGCATGCCAAAATACACAAAGTACTCTCAAAACTCGACAATAGAAAACAATTGACCCAATTTTAAAGGCAAGCAAAAGATCAGGTGCCCCACCAAATATGATATACAGATATCAAATGAGCATATGAAGAATACTAAACATCATACCTCATGGGAGTCGCAAATTTAAACAATGAAGTATCACTACATGCCTACTAGAATGGCTAAAATTCAAAGCATTGAAACATCAAATTCTGGTAAAGATATGGAACGAGAGGAACGCTCATTCATTGCTGGTGGGAATGCAAAATGGCACAGCCATTCTGAGAAACAATTTGGCAGTCTTTTACAAAACTTAACATGCTCTTACTGTATAGTCCAGTAGTCATACTCCTTGGCATTTACCCCAATGAGCTGATAAAGCATGTATACACAAAAACCTGTGCACCAGTGTGTTTTTTTGTTTGTTTGTTTGTTTGTTTGTTTTGTTTGTTTTTTGAGATGGCGTCTCATTCTTTCACCCAGGCAGGAGTGCAGTGGCACCATCTCGGCTGACTGCAACCTCCCAGATTCAAGCGATTCTCCTGCCTCAGCCTCCCCAGTAGCTGGGACTACAGGTGCGTGCCACCACGCCCAGCTGATTTTATTTTTTTGTATTTGTAGTAGAGACATGGTTTCACTGTGTTTCAATCTTCTGACCTCATGATCAGCCCACCTCAGCCTCCCAAAGTCCTGGGATTACAGGCATGAGCCACCACGCCTGGCCCCTGTGCACCAGTGTTTCATAGCAGCTTTACTCATAATTGCCCAAACTTGCAAACAACCAAGATGTCCTTCAATAGGCCAGTAGGTAAATAAATTATGGTACATCCAGGCAATGGAATATTATTCAGTGCTAACAAGAGATGAGTTATCAAACATAAAAAAGACATGGAGAAAAATTAAGTGCATATTGCTAAGTGGAAAAAGACCATGTGAAAATGAAAATGATCTACTATATAGTCCCAACTGCATGACATTCTGGAAAAGGCACAGTTATAGAGATGGTAAACAGATCTGTGGAGCTGGGGTGGGGGCATGAAGGGATGAACATGTGGAGCACAGAAGACATTTTAGGGCCATAACCACTCCCTATGATACTACAACAATGGATACATGTCATTACACATTTGCCAGAACCCACTGAGTGCACAGCACCAAGAGTGAACCCTAATGTAAATTATGGACTTTTAGTTGCTAATGATGTGTCAATGTTGGTTTATTGACTGTAACAAATGAACCATACTGATGCAGAATGTTAATGGAGGGAGAGACTTGGCATGGGGAAGGAGGCTATAAGTAAGAACTCTCTCTATTTTCTGTTTAATCTTGCTAAAACAGCTCTTTTTAAAAAAAAAGTCTATTTATTTTAAAACAATACTCCATGAACCAGAAAACAAAATTATCCTATTGTTCACCAATAGAAAAAAAAGTAGAATTTTTTTTAATTCTTTAACATTTCTTTCTTCATGTCATAGGCAAATGACAAACTTTTGAGTGTCAGATGTTGGCTAGAAAAATTCTTTCTTGCTCCAAAGGAAGCCAGTGCTGATACTGAAGTTGTCTAGAAGATCTATGTGTTATCGAGAGATGACAGGATGCTCAGTGAATTTCCCAACAAGTGCCTAAGTAGGCAGGCAGAACTGGGCAGAGAACATGATTTCACTGGCCGGCCACGGGCTGGACACTGTGACAGATGTTGAAGACAGTAGGTGCCTCGTTTTCTCCACAGAACAGCCTTGTAAAGAGCATTCTCCTTTGAAAAATAGGGGTGTGGAGGAATAGAAAGCTTAAATAACTTTCCCAATACAGCAAGAAATTAGGAGAACTGACATTCAATATACAGATTACTCCAACTCACACATTACTCAAAACTTGCCTGTCTTCATCAGAAGGTTTGAGTCAGGGATATTATTTATTCTAGTATTTGAAGAATCCAGAAGAATCCAAGTTACACTTGTTTATGCTAGCCCAAGTATAATCTGGTATCTCTGGAGGGGCCAAATTAACCCCAAATGCTGATCATACTGTGCTAATTCAAACGGAAACTGGATTTAAAAATAAAAGCAGCGAGGATATAGTAGGTGCTTCTCATATGCTAAGTGCCTCATAGGAATTAACTCATTTAATCCACATTGCAACCCTCTGAGATAGAGACCATTATTTCTATCTGACAAGTGAGGAAACTGAGCATGAATGAACGAGTGAATATTACTGAATGAGTCAATTAATGAAGATGGAAAAGCAGGCTAGAACCAGTACAAAGCACAAGACTGAAAACGTACATACAGAAGAGCTACCCTGTGCAGACGGTGTTTGAGAAGGGCCTCTGATCTCCCCTATTGACTCATCTCCTGAGGAAAAGCAAACTGGTCGGAGACCTAAAGGCAAGAGATCGTGCTTCTAAATCTCCTGTCCCGTGTTGGCCTACGTTAGCGGCCTCACATCTCGGCTCCAGTGGTATCCTTCATTTGTGCCTGCCTTTACTGAGCATGTTGATAGAATTCAATAGAATCCTTTTTGTTTTGGGGGGCTTGCTTTGGTTTTCTGGCTATAGTCAAAATATGTCCGGTAAAAACCTTCCCCTTTTAGAATTAAAGTTCACAGACTCTATTTTTCTCATGTCTGTCTCATAAATGGTTTGGATCCTCTCATTTGGGGTCCACATCTCTCTATACTTGTTTTTACTGTGTATTAATAATACACCTTTAATATTACCTCTACTTTTTAATATTATGTATTGGTAACCCAGATTTCAGCCCAGGCATTATAGGCAGAGAAAAAAAGTTGCTACATTAGCATTTACTATAGCACAATGAATCCAGACATGTCAGCATATATGGAACCTCTGGTTTGCAATAGCAGAATAGAATCTTTATGGGATTACTCTTTTCCCCCAATCTGTATTATTTTCATGTGCATATGTTGCATTTGTACCCGTTCATGCACTGCTCCTTTATATTCATCAATTTAGCCTCTATCATGTTTTTTAATCACTTGCCCATAAGGTTACTGCACATCTGGTGTTTCTTCCAATTACTATAGAGATCAAACTTAAACTATGCCAACTACTCGGAGCTTTTAGACTTCCCCATATGGTAAGTATGTGATTCATAATTTCATCTCAACATACACATAATGCGGTGTTGGACTCTATTCTCTAGCTAAATGGAATCACCCTGCCTTGACATGTAAGGTTAGGACTGGCAGAGCACGTGAAATGCCAAACAGTGGCCTTGGTTTGATTAACCAGCTCGCAGCATGAGCCCCTCCCTGCACTGAGGCATTCTACCCTGCAGGGTTGGTTCACCAGGATGCCTTCTGCAGTTCTCACTTATCATCAACCCCTTTAGATTTGCTCTTTCCTCTGCAAATATCAGAATCTAAAATCATAATGCCCAATTACAGACAACACCAGGAGGTGCTGGCTCGTGGATGGAACCCAGAGAGTTTTCTAAAGAGATTCATTTGCAGAGCACAACCAAGAGGAGCAGAGGTTTAGGAGGGTTGTCTTCCTCTAAAGAATTCTGCCTCTCTCTCTTTTCCCTTAAATTGTACATGTGTCATACCTTTCTAAGGACAAGAAACACATGAGTGCTCTCTTCAAAGTGAAAAGGGGAAATATGTTTTAATAGAAAACTACAAGGGAATGCATCTCTTTTCACCCAGCAGTCTTGATATTCAGCAATATTGAGGAAAGAAAGTGCAGAAGAAGCATAACTAAATTCAATAGTTTTGATGCAATAGGATATATTTAGAATATGTCTGTGTGAAGTAAGGTCTCTTTAAGTTCAGAATCAAATTTCTCCCACCTGCATTTTTTTTTCTTATAACTGAACTACAGTCATACACTAAGATAATGAAGGCTTAATTTTGCTCACTGACTCGTATATCCCAGTATCATAAACCTGTCTCAGTACATGTGCATGAAAGCAATTGGGCAAATCACAGCAATTACACTTGGCACTAAAAAAAAAAAGATCCACATGAAACACAAGAGGAAATTTCAAAAGCGTAAGGTTAATATAACTCACTATCACCCAATGAACAGAAGTCCAAACTCCAAACAACAAATTGGAGTTTAAATGCTCATTTAGCAGACAATGAAAGGCAGTGATTCAACCCTTGGAAGAAACCAGGTAAAATGATTTTCAGTCAAAGGGGAATAATCTACATTCATAAGCCCACAGGTGATGAGGCACCCCCACCATAGCTCCATCACAGGCGATGAGAACTGCTATTTTCAGCCACACTAATGCAGCTGTGTCAGTTTGTAGGTGAATCAGTCTTGCTTCATCAGACACATCAACAGCCAGAATCCACACTGCCATTTTCCCTCTACTTAGACATATTTTCTTAATTGCCATCTTTAAATAGACTTGCTTCCTCCTGCCTCTCCAAACCCATCCATCATAACTGGTAATAGGGCCAGGAATGACCACTTGAGTCATTTTCACTTGACCCTCTCTCCAGACTCCCTCTCCTCCATTCAGCATCCCCCACACAACTGTTCCCTCTGTTCTTCCCTCTCTTCAAGTTCTAAACACTTTAAAGTTAGGCTGTCAAATTTGTATAAGCACAGAAAGCCCTGTACAAACCTTGTGGCAATAGAGATCTTTATTGTCATTCAAGGAGTTTTCTTTTTCTCCTGTCTTACAAAATATGGTCATTAAATAGCAATCACTTTGTCTTTCCCAGTGCACCTCCTGTCTGCCCTCTTCATTTTCCCTCTTTTGCTGTCCCTGGGGCTCCAGAAACCTCGTACCCTCCCTTCAAGGAGAAGCAGGCATGCCTCAAGTCCATCCCACAACGCTTACCTCTCTTGTGGGACATTTGCTGCCTGACAACTCTGGTTCAAACAACGACTGTGTGTCTGGTGGTCCTGTTGAACCACAGCCTTCTACTTGCAAGGCTTTCAGTAGTAAAGGAATCCCTAGTCACATGCGAGAAGTCTACAACCTTCAGCACCGTCAAAAGGTAATTAAGCATCTAATTGCATGTTCATTCCCAACCTCTTTTTTTTTTTTTCTGATTTTGATGAAAAAAAATGATAGTGTACTTAAACTTACAGAACGAACAGTCCAAAGTAAAGGAAGAGAAGGTTAAACTAACATTCTTTAAAGCTGGAAGTCTAAACCTCAAATCATAATGAAAGAGACCTAGCCTATGTTAAACTTCAGTGTAGGATCTTTCTCTGACTTCCGCATTCCAACCAAAGAATAGATATCCTTCATTTAAGGACAATTATTCTGCTTACCTGGGCCACGAACAGACGTCTGAAATGATGTGCAACTTACATGCACACACATACATCTCAACAGCATTAATCAGATTTTCCAAAAAAGCCAATGCTTTTTTTTTTTTTTTTAACAAAAGCTCAAAGAAACAAAAATCCGGAAAAAAATGATTCATACGTATTCCTAATCATGTATGCTTTTTACCATTTGCAGTGAGCAGGACTCTTCAAATACGGTCATGTGTCACTTACTGGCTGAGATACATTAGATTTCATCTTTTTGTGAACACCATACACAAAATAAATGGCACAACCTACTGCACACCTAGGCTATATGGGAGAGCCTATCACTCCTAGGCTACAAGCCTGCACGGCATGGAACTATACTGAATACCATAGGCAACTATAACACAATGGTAAGTATTCGCACAACTAGGTTTATCTAAACATAGAAAAATTATAGTAAAAATGTGATTAAAAGATTTTTTTTTTTTTTTTTTTTGGAGACGGAGTCTCGCTCTGTCACCCAGGCTGGAGTGCAATGGCCGGATCTCAGCTCACTGCAAGCTCTGCCTCCTGGGTTCACGCCAGTCTCCTGCCTCAGCCTCCGAGTAGCTGGGACTACAGGCGCCCGCCACCTTGCCCGGCTAGTTTTTTGTATTTTTTGTAAGCCAGGATGGTCTTGATCTCCTGATCTCATGATCCACCGGTCTCGGCCTCCCAAAGTGCAGGAATTAGAGGCTTGAGCCACCGCGCCCGGCCAAAAGATTTTTTTTAATGATACACCTGTATAGAACACTTAACATGAATGGAGCTTGCAGGATTGGAAGCTGCTCTGGGTAAGTCACTGAGTGAGTGGTGAGCAGACATGACCATTCAGCACTGGGGACTTTATACCACTGTAGGCTCAGGCTACACTACATTTATCTTTTAAATTTTCTTTCTTCAATAATAAACTAACCTTTGCATTCTGTAACTTCTAAAATATATATAGTTTAATCTTTTTTTACTTTTTTGTGACCACACAGCTTAAAATACAAATTTGTACATTACAGCTGTACAAACATTTCCTTTCTTTATATCCTTATTCTATCAACTTTTTATATTTTCTTTGTTTTCACTTTTGAATCTGTTTTGTTAAAAACTAAGACACAAACACCCACATTAGCCGAGGCCTGCACAAAGTCAGGACGATCACGATCACTGTCCTTCGCCTCCATATCTCATCCCACTGCAAGAGCTTCAGGGGCGATAACACACATGGAGCTGTCATCTCCGGTGCTAACAACGCCTTATTCTAGTCACCTCCTGAAGGGCCTGCCTGAGGCTGTTTTACGATGAACTTCTTTTTAATAAGTAGAAGGAGTACTCTTTAAAATAATGATAAAAGGTATGGTGATGTAAATACATAAACCAGTTATAGTCATTTATCATCAATATAAAGCTTAATGTGCCTTACATAATTGTATGTGCTCTAAATTCTTAAGACTGGCAGCACAGTAGCTTTGTTTACACCAGAATCACTACAAAAATGGGAGTGGTGTGTTGCATTACAACATGACAATAGCTATGATGTCATAGGCCATAGGAATTTTTCAGCTCTGTTATAATCTTATGGGACCACCATTGTAAATATACACTCCATCACTGACTGAAACATTGTTATGCAGCATTGTATTTAAAGGCAAGGTAATCCAGTAAGAGCATTTAGGACAGAACTACAGTTTAGGGAAGAAGGGTCTAATCAGAAAGAGAAATGAAGTATGCAATAGCAAAAATGCCTGTTCATTCTGGCACAAAAAGTATTAATAGTTTAGAAAAAACAAAGAGACGCTAACTCTTGACCCGTCTGTGTCCTTCTTATACACAAGGCTTTGAGTAAAGATGATGAGATTTAATGAATGGTTATTTTAGTTTTCTTGGTCATTAATTTTTGACTCGTAGCTCCTTTTCTGAGAAATGGGCTGATGTTTGATTATAATCCACTTAAAAAGCAATGGACCTTCTTTGTAAACAGGCAAAGGAAGAGAATAACCTACTGAGAGAGGAGATAGAGCCAAAAAACCTTTAAGGACTTTGGGATTCAACTTTCACCTTTTTGTTCCACTCATACCACCTTGTTAAAAATTTACCAGTGCAATGACATTAATATTATTGAAAACAAACATGGGAGAACCCCCTCCCCAGCCCGTGAATGCTAAGTCCCATCTGAACACTAGGCATAAACTTCTGTATTCATTTCCTGGGGCTGCTGTAACAGAGCATCATCAACTTGATGGCTTCACGCAGTTCTGGAGAGTAGAAGTCCAAACCAAGGTGTTGACAGGGCCATGCCCCTCGGAACCCTCTAGGACAGGGAGGATCCCTCTTTGCCTCTTCCAGCATTTGACAGCCCCAGGCCTTCTTTGGCCTGCAGCAGCATGTGGGGAAAAGAAAGAGATCAGCCTGTTACTGTGTCTATATAGAAGGAAGTAGACAAAAGAGACTCCATTTAGTTTTGTATTTGAAATGCTGTTAATCTGTGACCCTACCCCCAACTTTGTCCTTGCAAGAGACATGTGCGAAGGTGATTTAAGGTTAAAAGGATATTGGGCTGTGCAGGATGTGTCTTTGTTAAACAAGTACCTGAAAGAGGCTTGATGGTTAAAAATCCTGCCCGTCCCTGGGCAATGGAACATCTCGGTGTAAAACCCATTGTGTGCCTTGTTTACTGAGTAAGGAGAAACCGCCTTTAGGAATAAGGTGGGGCTTGCTGGAGCAATACTGCTAAAAGGTTTATGGAGATGTTTGCATATGCATCTCAAGGCACAGCATTTTCCTTTAAACTTATTCATGTTACAAGGATTTTTGTTCTTATGTCTTACTGCTGATTTCCTCCCTACAATGATCCTATTTTCTAGCTACTCCCCTATCGTTTAGATGGTAAAGATAATTATCAATAAATACTAAGGGAACTCAGAGGCCGGTGCCAGTGTGGGTCCTCTGAAAACACAGCACTGGTCCCCTGGGTCCTGCTTTTCTTTCTCTATACTTTGTCTCTGTGTATTATTTCCTTTTCTCAAGTCTCTCGTCCCACCTAACGAGAAGCACCCACAGGTGTGGAGGGGCAGGCCACCCCTTCACAGCACAGCTCTAATATCTACCTCTGTCTTCACAGACTGTCTTCCCTCTGAGTCTATGTCTTCACATGGCATTCTCATCTCTTTGTGCATCTGTGTCCAAATTCCCCTCTTCTTATAAGGGCATTACCCATATTGGATTAGGATGCACCTTAACAACCTCATTTTAACTCAATCACATCTGCAAAGACCCGATTTCCAAATAAGGTCACATTCACAGGCAAGAGAGTTGAGGACTTCAACATATCTTTTTGGGGAACACAGTTTCACCCATGACACCTTGTTAGCTGAAAAATTTAGTAGTGCAATGACATTAAGATTAAAAAGACACATTTGGGTTGTAAATATGCTGCCGTGTAGTTTGTAATTATAAGGAGAGGTCAATTAGCCATTCAAGGCTAAGTCCCCTGGGTGGTGGCACTTTGTAAAAAAATGGAGAGGAGGGGGGCCACCAGCTTGCCAGAGCCAGGACCTCCACTCTGCAGGGTCATAAAATTGATTTCATCAGCTCCACAAAGGTGGCCAGGCTGCGGAGGATTGACTCATGCCCACCTAAATGACACAAGACAGATTTATAAACCAGCGTGATGGCATATTCATTGCCAGTGAAGAGTCTCCCTGACATGAGAGAGGTTTCATATGCTCTGGCCATGCCTTTCTCCTGGGCACATCCACTCAGGAGAGCAGACTGTGGATCAGCAGACTGCTGCTGAAGTGTAGGGTTAGTACAAAAGAAATGAGAAACGTCCTTACAAATACAACCAAGTTACAAAGAGGAAAGAACGGCATTCTCCATTCCAGGAATGTTATGACTAAATAAGAAATCAGTCCTGAGTACACAGAAAGCACTTAATCATGCCTCCTGAATAGAGGAATGCACTGAGGCCAGTGGTCTAGAACCAGAGTCTCTCTCTCCCTACTCAGTACCAGTGGTGACGGTTTTCTGTTCTCTGTTTTAATTTTCTAGATGCCAAGCAGGATTTTCTATTTGCATTTGTTCTTGCATTATATGGGAACGTCACCTGTCTCTACCCCCAACTTACAATCAAGTCATGGTGGGATACCTGTGTTTTACTTATTTGTGAATCCCTGGACCCTAGAAGAGGCTCTAACACACAGGAAACATCTTCCCCCACCTTGCTGTGATGGCCACATACAACTCAAATGCATTATGTCAAAGTTCAAGTGAACAGCGGTGCCCTTATGACTCTTTCTTCTCTTCACCAACTCTCTTTGATGGTGACACCACTGTAGACTAAATACCTGATCTTAAAAAAATCCAGAACATTGTCCTGTATCCCTTTCTCTTCATCTCCTATCAAAAATCAGGTGGGCCTTTACGTGTGCCGTCTACATACAAATGTCCATTTTTGTTGTTGTTGTTCCATGTTCTCTAACCTTTGGCTGGGAAATGGAAAGTGGAAGAAATCCACTCTCTGAAATTGGATCCCAGCATGCCCATCCATGTGCTGAATGCTGGTTCCTGAATCAGAGTAGGTGGTAAGAGATGCATTTCAAGATGCAAAATTAACCAGTGAGAACATAAACGGCCTTCACATTTCAACAGGGAACTTAGGCAGACATATCTGAAAAGCTTAACACCTGTATCCATGGTGTGTAATCCACAGATAAACATTATGTTGGCTTTTCCCAAATAATGAAAAATACACAAAGAAAAATGCTGAACAGAATCTCATCAGTGTTAGAAAAATAATACCCTGCCTGCTCAGCATTATCTGTTATGTGAGAGTGTGCTCTGCAGAGAATTGTTTGTACAGCATGAGCCAGATCTAGTAGCCTGGTGTGACTTCTGTCCCCTCAGGATTCTCTGAGAAATAACATATCTGTTTTAAGACTCTGAAGTTCAAGATGTATACGATGTGTGCATATGACATTGTAATGGTAGTAATTAAAATATTACAACTTTTAAGGGAACCGCTGGTGTTACTTCATCTGCTAGAGGATAAATTTAACTTCACTGGATTATGACAGCCCAAATCAAGAGTTTTAAGAATATTACACTAGCATGAGTCCTCTTTTCATCTTTTGGTCACCATTATATTATCTGCTAATATTTGTTCTATATTAATACAGACATCAAAGGACAGATAAATCCAACCACTGAGAGCCAGAGGCAAGGATATGTATGGCATGACTGAACAAGACTTGAAATTTATTTAAACCCCAGCAGAAAAATCAATGGGTAAGGAAAATCTAGACCACAGAAAAGAGCAGGGGGTGGTGCTGTGAGTGTCAGGCAGGGAGAGGTGAAAGCGTTGGCATCAGAGAAGGCAGAAGTGGAGGTAGTTTTGGAATCCATTTGATAACCAGTGATCCTACATATGTAAACGCCAAAGAAGCCACAAGAAAATAAAGTGAATGATCACAGAGGGAAAGTGCGTGAGACCAAAAAACGAGAAGTGGGAGTGTTTAAAGCAGTAATCGGTCTGGGCTGGATGCAGTGGCTCACGCCTGTAATCCCAGCACTTTGAAAGGCCAAGTTGGGTGGATCACTTGAAGTCGGGAGTTCAAGACCAGTCTGACCAACATGGGAAATCCTGTCTCTACTAAAAATACAAAATTAGCCGGGAGTGGTGGTGTATGCCTGTAATCCCAGCTACTCGGGAGGCTGAGGCAGGAGAATCTCCTGAACCTTGGAGGCAGAGGTTGCGGTGACCGGAGATCGTGCCATTGTACTCCAGCCTGGGCAACAAGAGCAAAACTCCATCTCAAAAACAAACAAAAACAAGCAAACAAAGAAACAAAAAATAGTAATCATGACATCCTAAGAAGAGAAGAGACTTTCTGTGGTCTTCTATTTCCTTCACTCATCCATGGACCTACTGTGTCATGTTCCCATCTAGCCACTGGTTTATCAAATAATGACCAAGACTCCACAGTCAGCATCTGTCATAAAGCCTAGCCATAGGGGGACACTGATAGGACCTGCCCCTTGAGGAATGCACTGTCCAAGAGGAGGTCAAGAAAAGCATGTTAACAAACCAGAGAAAGAAAAAGCGTGGATCAACAACATATATACAAATGTGTGCAGGGGCAGGCGTGCACATCAGCAAGGGGCCAGGATCCGTCCTCCCTGGGTAGACGAAACAGGAAAGACTCCACAGAGGAGATGACCCCTGTGCTAAGACTGGAGGACAAGTAGGCGTCCATGAGGCAGACTGGATGGACAGGGCACTGTGGGGGATGGGGGGCATCTGCGTGGAGGACCACTGTGAAGCCTCAGGAGCTCAGGTAGGTCAGTACCAAGACAGGCCCTCCCTCCTCCGTCACTGCTCAGGGCCTCTGTGAACACTCCATCTTCTCCTGCCTTTGAAGGCTGGAGGGCCTCATGTTCAATGCCAGGCCGCTGTCACGTCATCCTAGTTTAATTCCCTTTGTAGGATTTACGTCGCCTTATGATATGTTTCTGGTTTATTTCTCTATTTGTTTACAGGTTGCATACTGCCCACCTTGCCTTACTAATTTGTGTACATGCTGAGAGGAAGGCCCTTGTCCATCGTGTTCACTCTGGTGTTTTCATGCCTAAAATATTCTGGCTAAATCGGAGGTTTCAGCAAATACTAACTAAATAACAAAACCTGTTTATTACAGCCTACTGTGAGCCAGGCACCATTTGGGGCCCGGGTAATATGGTCCTTGCCCTCATGGTATTAACGGTCAAAAGCAACAAGGCAATTAATAAATAAAAAACAATGAATTTCAATAGCAGTATATTCTATGAAGAAAATGAAATTAATAGAATAAACTAAAGGGAGTAAGGGTTGACAAGGCTACTAAGTTACATTGGGTAGTTAAGAAAATAGCTCCAAAAGAATGTATGTCATGCAGACATTTGGCCTGGATAAATGACACAGATCCTGCCTACAAGTAATTCATAATATTACAGAACCACCTGTCGAATGGCAGTGCTGGAGACAGAACTAACAGTTGTGAAAATGGATTAATAACTTTAGTATATAAGACTCTTGAAAGCATTGCTGGCATAATTTTATTTCTGATATGTGTATGGTATAACACAGCCACAATCTCCTATAATAAATTCATTTTCAGAAAATCGACTTTTAAAATTTATCTTTGTATTGTGCAAGGACTACATGAATGCATGCCCATTGCCAAAGAGCTGAACACCACAGAAGTTTGCGAAGTAGGAGAGTGGAAGTTTAGAGATTAGAGTCATTCGTGGCTGCTCTCCTGGCTGCCACCCTGCAAGGAAGCAGCAAAGCTCCCTGGGAACCTGTCCCAGGAGATGACTCAGCACCAGGCGCTGAGCACCCCCGAAGACCAGAAACAGCAAAGCCGATATATACGCTTGTTGATTTGTGGCAGGAAGGAGGTCCTTAAGAATTTGTTCTAGGACATGACCAAGCGCACACCAAAAGAGAAAAGTGTTGCTGAAAGATTTCTCTGCAATACACTTTCCCGCGAACAGGAGAACTGGCCTCGGGAGGAAACAAGGGGCATGAGCTGTTTAGCCTCCCAAACACCGCATTTTCCTCAGGAGAAAATTCACAGAGGAGACATCCACTTGTATTTCCCCACAGGGAAAGCATTTTCATCAACTTCCTAGCCTTAGAAACCCTGTTTGTCTTGTCAGGAAAAAAAACAGATCTTGCAGAGTGGTGATGAGAATCTTGGAACGGCCTTGGGAAATCAGGTGGGGACACAGGCCTGAGCCCCACTCAGGGGCTGCATGACATTTTATCTCCGCGGAGAGGAGCGACAGGGGAATGCGAGAGCCCTGACATCACTGACTAGAGCCGGTGCCCATCAGAACCGCCAGCGTCAAAGCTGAACACCAGGCCCAAGGACAAACTCGCGACTCCTTCCCATATGCTAAGGCACTTGGCTGCAACGGCCGCTTTTCTTAATTTTCCAGCATGCTTAAATTAGGGTTGCTAGAGCTTTATAATAAGTTTGGGCAGGAGGCTAATTAAATGCTTCTTGCCACCCATTCCGTATCAATTCCATGTGAAATTAGGACAAGGCTACAGAGGACCGCTCCTGCCGTCTCCAGGGCTGACCCACCACACCGCGGTTGTTGACACTGATTATTTAATCTGAAATCCTTCCTCCACTGAGCTTCCCTCCTCCCTCTCACCCTCTGAATAAAATACGGATCAGATGCTGCAACATTGCTATTCTTAGGAGCAACAGATGCAAATATGGTTGCTTTTTCAATTATTCGGCAACCGATCTGATGGTTCCAAGACAGAAGCTAATTAAAATCTAATTGAAATAAAATCATTTCCAATTCTGTCTCTCCCTTCGTCGACTGCCTGAGTGGAGGGTTTCTTGCTTTGTGGACAGAGTGTCTTCCGTCCCATTAAGACTTCCTTCGGCTTTGTAAATAGCCATTTGTGATTATATCATAAAGTGTCTTGGTTTGCTGGGAGGAGGCCCAGGCGGGGAGGAGAAAGCCCCTGGGAAAATCACAGGAAGGATATTTACAGTGAAAATGGGAGGCAAAAATAAAGAAATGAGGACAGTGGAGGAAAAATACATGAGAATAGGGGCCACAGCGGCAATGAGACAATTTCGGATAAGAAGGGACAGGGAGGCAGGGAAGCCACAGGGGCTGACACGAAACTTCTGACAGCATTTAGCTTGCATGTGTAGGGCTGGTCTCCCCCGGGTGTTTCTCAGATATGTCAGGTAGTCACCGACATTTAAAGATCAGGACATTTTATCTAAATATTCAGATTTCTGGCTGCCTTTGAAATATCAGAAAAATGCAGCAGCCCTGTGTCCGTATTCCCTGGACAGCAGCTGATGGGCCCCGAAGCAGCTGCCCCCTTGCTTAGGTGGAAGGCGCCGGGCCCAGGCTTGCCAGTTCCCACTGGGCCCGTGTTGTCATTCTCATTCACGTTGGCCCTGCAGGAATCTGAGTTTGAAATTCTGCTAGTGGGTGGAAAGCCCTTTAGAGTCAAAAGATACAGGTTTGAATCAGTCCTCTGCTACTGATAATGGGGGCACATGGGGCAAGTACTTTAACATCCCTAAACCTCATTTCCCTAATCCACAGGAAGGGTGTCAGGAAATTATTATCACAAGGTTGCTCAATCCGAAGTCTTAATCTGTCTTTAAATGCTCAGGAAATTACACAATGTTATTCACATCTGCTTTTATAATTTTATCCTTTTCTCCTTCTGCAGGATGGGAATTCTTTTTAAGGAGGACAGTAGGAAATAGAACCACTGGAGGGGCTGGAGAATACTGGTTAGAAAAATGTTGATGAGGTGGCTGAAAAAAACCCCACACCGCAGCACTGGGCTAGGAAGCGAAGAAGGTAGTGAGAGGGAAGAAGATGCAGCAAAAAGAAGAGCCCAGGGTCCAGGTGGGCCTCCAGAGTGACCTCACACGGGGCAGTGCCTCTCAGGGGCTGCATGAGCTTAGGGATGTTCTGTAACTTCTCTAACCTCAGAGTCTTCATTGTTCAAGAGGGAAAAAGAATACTTATTCCATAAGGAGGTTTGCAAATGGAGGGAGAAACATGCCTATAAAGTGCCTGGCACAAGTAAGGGTTCTATAAGGGTTAGCCATTAAAGCAGCCATTAACAAATGCTGCAAGCAATTATCCAAGACTTCACACTATGTGAGGGTGAGAGGACTCCCCATAACCCAAAATGCTGCCCTCTTGTCCTTTTTGAAAATATAATGCAGAAGTTTATAATTTCTTACCTAGCACTTACTGACCCCGGCCCTCCCCAAATGACACCACTAATTATTCCTTTCACTAAAGAAGAGAATGGAAAAACAAAGTCCCATTGAGGAGAAGGAGTGTAAACAGCAGTTGTGAACTTTCAGGGCCTAGATGATCTCTAGCCTGCTGCAGAGGACCAGACCCGCCAAGGCCCGTGGGGTTAAAATGAGATTCTTTGTAACTGTCAATCAAAACATTCAAAGATTCCCCCAGGCAAGGGGAGGAGGAAAAGCGTGTCCCTCAAAAATACAATCTACCTTCAGTTGAGGATACGCAACACCCATGTTAACCACTTAGAATAACTCCTTTTGAGGCCGGGCCTTGTGGCTCACACCTGTAATCTCAGCATGTTGGGAGGCCAAGGAGTTCGAGACCAGCCTGGCCAGCATGGTGAAACCCCATCTCTACTAAAAATACAAAAATGAGGCAGGTGTGGTGGCGAGAGCCTGTAATGTCAGCTATTGGGGACGCTGTGGTAGGAGAATCGCTTGAACCTGGGACGCGGAGGTTGCAGTGAGCCAAGATTGCACCACTGCACTTCAGCCTGGGTGACAGAGTAACACTCCATCTCAAAAAATAAAAATAAAAAAAAACTCCTTTTGATATAATAATTTCAACAAAGGACAAGATATAGTTTTAGTTAGACCCAGGTCAATCTAGCTGCACACTATTGAAACGAGAACACTTAAAATTATATCTTAAATGTTTGAGGTGACAGGCTCTCACTAACACAGGGGAAAGTTCAGGAGCCATGGAAATGGAGTGGAAACGACAGGGATTAAAACAAGAACCACTTTCCTATTCATGAAATTGGCTTTATTCCCTCAGTCAAGGTCCTTCAGATATAAACGTGTGTTTCTGTAACCCCATTTACTACTTTTCCCCCTTCATTCCCCAATGCCAATGTAGCCACCTAGAGCTCCCATAGGAGTCCGTTGTCAAGTCTTCCTCTCACACCGCATGTTCCACTCAAGTGAATTATTCCTCATTATTAATCCTTGCGAGAGGTCGCTGAGGATCACGCTGATGGAATGATATCTGTATTAACGGGAACTCAGGGAAGCTGTCACCACATTACTCAGCAGCTCTGGCCACAGCCTCCCCTCTTTCCAGCAATATTTGCAGTAGCTTAAGGGCTAAACAAACTTGGTTTGAGGACCAAAGAACTGAAGCCATTTGCCTCTGTGCTGCTGTTAACCTCCGGGGTTAGGAAGCAGTAGCCCTTGTAGCCCCAAGGGAAAACCCTGCTGACACCAGAATTTAAGAAACTTGGAACTGAGTGTTGGATAGTTCAGCAATTTAATGTTTGCTTGTCAGAGTGTTTTCTCCTCTAGGTACTATTTTCAAATCTTAGCCACATAAATAAAAACGATTTCTCTCACCATACCCATTCAAGGATTCATGCCAGCCCTGGTCACAGGCTAGGATTCTGTTCAGATGCATTGCCAAAGCCTCCTGTACAAAGGTGGACATACTTAAAGCTGAACCCCATCTTGAACATGCCCCTCTCCACTCTCTCATTTGACACATGAGATTTACATTCACCCTAAAATATAAGGTGATGCTAAGACCCTGAAGGTTAGAAAAGGTGAGCGATTTACACAGTCATCAACCTAAGATGCTTGCTCCCAAACAGACAGACTTCAAACTCTTCATGCTTTGGTAGCTTTTAGAAATTTGTGAATCAATTAAACTAAAACATTACATTCCTTTGTAGAAATAAGTTGCCAGAGACCAGTTTCATTCTTTGACACTTCTACTGTTTTAAAGAGTGGTTCTGTTTTTTTATTTTTTATTTTTGAGACGGAATTTTGCTCTTGTTGCCCACCCAGGCTGGAGTGCAATGGTGCAATCTCGGCTCACCCCAGCCTCTGCCTCCTGAGTTCAAGCGATTCTCCTGCCTCAGCCTCCTGAGTAGCTGGGATTACGGGCATGTGCCACCATGCCCAGCTAATTTTTTTGTATTTTTTAAGTAGAAACGGGATTTCTCCATGTTGATCAGGCTGGTCTTGAACTCCTGACCTCAGGTGATCCACCCCCCCTTGGCCTCTCAAAGTGCTGGGATTTAAAGTGTGGTTTTTAAAGGTGGGCATCATCTAGTCACCTGGAAATCTTTTTCCAAAATAAGTTCTACCAGCAAGATTCTGATGCAACAGTTCTAGAAAAGGGGACTTTGGAAAAGCTGAAAGATACCCAAGAAAGAGAGTCACTGTTTAAACATAGTGAATGAAACATAGGTATTATTTTAGATGCATGTGTGTATGTGAATGCATGTACAATACCTGTATCCTTGGCATCTAAAACAGAGCCTGGCACCAAAAAAATATCAATTGATATCTGTTGAAGAATGAATAACAACTTCAGAAAAGTACATCAGTCTTTACTATGTTCGTCACTGTTATTGAGATTGTGGCAGAAGATCTGTGTGTGTTAGAAAAACCTATCATCATTGTGAAGGACAGGGGAATGCTGTAGATTGTATCTGACTGCATCTATATTGACTCTTCTGAACTTGTGTGATAGTTTCAGATGTATATATACACAGAGAGATTAACAAAGGGTTGTTTAGGTATCTGAAGACAGAGCCCATTGCATAGAAATCTAAACGTATGATTTAACTGGTTAACAGAGGTGTCCCAAGTACATACCTGGGATATTGGGAAGAGCAGCCATTCATTGATTCACTATATGTTGTCAGTTTACAGCAGAAAGCCTGGTAGCCAAATACATCAGAAGTCAAGCCTTGAAGAGCTTATCATCTACTTGGAAAACCCAAGTATGCCAACAAATTACAACAGCACATCAACAACACCTATCCTGGAGACATGCACAGGGTGCTATGGGAGTAAAGCCAGGGGAAAGAAAGGGGTGATCAGAAAATTTTCCCGGTAACGTTGTACCTGCGCTGGGTTTCAAATAAGTGGTTGATATGGTGTGGCTGTGTCCCCACCCAAATCTCATCTTGAATTCCCACGTGCTGTGGGAGGGACCTGGTGGGAGGTAATTTAATCATGGGGGCAGGTCTTTCTTGCACTGTTCTCATGATAATGAGTAAGTCTCAGGAGATCTGATGGTTTTATAAGGGGGAGTTTCCTGCACACGCTCTCTCTTTGCCTGCTGCCATTCATGTAAGACGTGACTTGCTCCTCCTTGCCTTCTGCCATGATTGCGAGGCTTCCCCAGCCACGTGGAACCGTAAATCCAATTAAACCTTTTTATTTTGTAACTGCCCAGTCTTGAGCATGTCTTTATCAGCAGTGTGAGAACAGACTAATACAGTGGTGATCCAAGAAAAGGGAGAAGGAATCGTATCTAAACAAATGAACACATATTTGTGAAAACACAGAGTCAGGAAAAGGGAGAATGGTCCATTTGGAGGAAGTAGAGTGTGAACAAGAGGAAGCAATAAGAGATGAACTTGCAGAGGCCTTGCTGGCTTGGGTGCACGTGGGGGAGATAGATTTGTATTATGTAAGGAATGACAGGAAGAATGACATGATCATAATTAACTTTCAGGAAGAGCCCTACAAAAATATATTGTAGGTCAGAAAGACAAAGGGCAAGAACAGTTTGGGAATCTTTATAATTAATTCAGATGAGACATGATGATTTAGAGTATAGACCAGGGCTAAAAACATTTTCAGTAAAGGATCAGATAACAAATATTTTAGGCTTTGCGGGCTCTATATTCTCTGTCATCACTACTGAACCTGCCATTGTAGCATGAAAAGAACTATAGAAAATATGCAAAACATTGAGCAAATCTGTGTCCGTATGAAACTATTTGCAGAAACATGTGGCAAGTGAGAGTTGGTGTATAGTTTGTATCCCTTCTGGGTCACTGCACACTGTACCACTCACAAGCGAACCTATATAGTTGGTTAATTGCTACCCACATTAAGAGATTGAAGGAACGTATAGAAATAAAAGGAAAGGTAAAAAAAAAAAAAAAAAAAAAACTATAGTTTTTGTTTGTTTGTTTTGTTTTTTTTTTAGAAATCAAAGACATACCTGTATGGATAACAAACATGTTTTCACAGCCACAAATACACACCCCTCTTTAATTCCTTCCTTTGGTGGGATGGGACCAAGGTATGTGGGGAAGCTCATGGCTGAGAAGCCACCAGCAGGTCACTGTAACTTGACTCTAGCTCATCACTTGGCATGATTCCTGGTGCCTTTCTTTAGTCATCAGTGCCTCACACCCAGAGTAAATTGATTTGTGATTTTTTTTTCTCCTAATAAAGTCAGCACTTGAATTTCTGCAAGTAGAACAGCCCTGCATTGCCATTTACCACGTGCTTAAGCCACTCGGTTATCTACAAATGACGACAGCAAACGCCTTTGAACGACAGCTTAAGGGAAGTGTCTTTAGGGAAAGAAAATATGGAACAAAGCACCACGTTTCTAACTCAAATACTCTTTAAAAATTTGTGGAACGCTATCTCTGATAGCGCCACTGCACTGACAGTTTTCCTCCCAGTAGTTATGGATGGGGATTAGCTGGCAGGATCCTCAGATGCTCTCTGGGCTCCCAGGGTGGGGGCCCTTCAGGTGGATAATATTTGAGTTCCCAAAAGGGGCCCTGAATTCTCTCGCTCTTTCCTGTCTCCCAGGTTTCTGTCTATTCCCATTCAACATATCTTTCCTGAAGCTTCTTCTTAAATGCTCTTCCATAGAGATTCCCCTGTCACTCTGTCACTATTAGAGACATTGAAAGCTTACTCTTTCTTTTACTCTCTCTCTTTCTCTCTACCTCCCCTCCTACATTATTATTATTTTTTCTAGTCTAGCAATGATTTGAGGTTTATTTGCCCCATTCCCTGCTCAGTCTTCCATGTGGCGAAAAGCCCATCCTGATGTCTGGCTGGGGTACAAAGAGGGTTGGCTGGATGGAGCAGAGCCACCTGTGCCCAGTGTGGACATTTAACTTCGACCTCTTTCATACCATGCTTCAGAACGCTGAGAGCAATCCCCCAGTCACCATCACTCCTTTACAGTGCCATAGAAATTAAAAGTTAATTAAAGAAAAGGGCAGGACACATTTCCATAAAGCATCAAACACTCGGGGGGAAATTCATTTATAGTCTCCTTTATAGCTGCCGTTGATCAGGTTCTTCCTTCCAGGGTTACAGAGAACTCCCTGGAAATAGTGTCTAGGATTACAAGTTTTACAGCCAAGGGCCTCATTGTTTCAATGTACTGAGATGCAGCCACATAAAACTTAACCAGCAACAAAGGCTGAGTGCCCCCACTCAGGATTGCTCTTCTAAGTGTTTCTCACAGCAGCCTGAAAACACTGGTATAAATGTGGCTTCCAAGGTCTGGGAGTCAGTAGTTGGCAGATAATGTCAGAGTGGTTGGGAAATAATCTACTTTAGCCTGCTACCATGAAGCTCTTTTTACTGCTCCCTCATAAATATCTGCTTCCTAATGAACATGAGAAGAAAGGTGTTTAAAATCCCTCAAAGAGTTAAGAATTAGAGGAAGTCTAGGAAGTAACTTTTAACTCCATCATGGTACCATTCACACTGAAAAAAATACACATAGATTCTTAGTATTGAAGTAGCCTTAACACTGATGTAGTCCATAACCTAGCATCTTCTCCTGCCCTGATAAATGCTGTCTGGTCGTTGGACAACACATGATTGTTGAGAATTTGCTATGTGACAGGCACTGTGTGAAATATTAGAGTGAGAAGGAGAAGACTCCCAACACGATCTACTCAATTTTGTAAACTTCTAGTGACAGGGAACTCCCTACTTCTACCTTCCTACTTGGGAGAGCTCTGTGTGTCTGAAATTATCATTTAATTACTCACTTAGCTTCTACTTGTTGATCCTAATTCTATTCCTTGAGATCCACATGATAAACTTTTTAAATTGGAATGTAAGTTCCCCCCAATGGCGTCTAATTCTCCTTCTTGACTGATTAATGCATAGAAAAGGTAGACTACATAAAGGTGTTCCCCCAATGCAAGTAAAGGCATGAGGCTGTCTGTTTTCTAATGGGCAATAGATAATAGGATACATCTTGGAGAGTTTCCTTATTTGTCAGCCTAAAGCATCTCTGAGAATCTGAGGGTAAGCACAGAGGGTAACGTCGTGGACCCGTGACAACCGAAGGTATTTTACTGCATTCTCATCCTCAAACACAGGATAAAAAGAATGAAAACCAGTAGGAAGACACCTTCAAAGCCATAAATCTATATTGTTTTGTTAAATATTTTCTTTCTTTTTTGTTGACATGCTTATTTTTCTAGACGGATGTATATCCATTGCATTAGAGTAAGAGGTGTACCTTCCTGTCAAAACGTCCGTGGAGTAAGACTCCAGAGTTATACTAATTTGTACATAGTTATTCAAATTAAAAACAGCAAGAAAGACCACATTTCTGAACCTGGGCCTGATAGAAGACAAGAACCCTATCTTCTTTAGATTATTATAAATGTTAGTGATAGTGATTTTTAATACTCATTTTTTTCTTCTCTATGCATTGATTGTTCTGGGTAAGTATTCTCAAGATTCCTAGAGAGGGAAGGGAGAGTAAAGGCAAGAAGTCATAATTGGATCTTCACAACGAGTTTCTCACTCTCTTTCAGGAATCTTAGACACCACTAAAAATGTTGTCTTTTGGTCAGGTATCTGAGTCTGAAATTAAACTTTTGAAGTATAGTCTTTGGAGGATTCTGTTTCTCTTTTCTCTCTCCTTTTAGTATTGATTTTTCTCCTTTCATTTGTTGGTGCTACTTCTTTTCTTGTTGCTGGAGATTTGTTAGAGCCACATTTGTACATGATTTCTTATTTATGTTTGTTTTGTACATAAGCACCAGATGCTTCAAGTTCCAGCTTCCCAACCAGTCAAGAGAGTTCTATAGAAGTCAGGGCTGTCACTCAGAAGAATGAGGAACCCACCCACCTCTCCTGATCCCAAGGCAGTTTCATCAGAGACACAGGGAAGACTGCCCTGTGGACACTGGCTGTGAAATTGATCAAGTGCCTACCAATTGAGGCACATGAGAAGAGGCACCTATCAATTGAGGTGTTGAGAAGAAAAATGATATAAGCATATATCCCTAATCAGGAATCAGGAGGATTAACCAAATTTTTTAAGATGGCAGTAGGAAATGGAAAGAAAGTTTGTAAACATTCACAAGTGAGATCATGTCTCTCAAAAGAAAGCACTGATTCCAGGTATCCCATGAGAACTTGTACTCATGCCTGTAAAAAAATATACTGCTATTCTACAGGTATGATGTTACCTTTAAAGAATATGCTCCCTGTTGTGAACAAGATTTCTACAATCCTAGAAAGGTGATGGATGATGGTTTTCACTGTTGCATATTATATATTCACATATACCTGCCTTTCCACTGACCTTGGAAAATAGTCAAGTCATCCTTAAGACATTCCAGGTGAGTTCATTGTCCAAGATTCTCTGCCTGTGGATGCATGCAGAATATTTGGCATTTCTCTCAAGTCTTAAGATTCCTGTGTGTCCTTGGGCTCTGACCACAACATCTCCAAGGAGACATGCTGAAAGCATTCCTCCTACTTACCCATAATTTCTGTTAAGGCCAGAAAGGAAGAAATCACGGAACAAATTTGTATGCAGTTTTGCATTTTGTGAGTATGACATACTAGTCAGCCTGACATTACACCTTTCCTGATTCGAAGTAATAAGATAGTCCATAAAATATTAGGAGAGACCTAGAATATCCAAAGTCTTGTCCTTATACTGCCTCTCATCAGCTGTTGATCTGAGCAAATCATTTTACTTCTCTGCCTTTCATTTCCTATTGAACGGTAACAATGACCGTTTTTCCTTTTTCACAGAGTAATTGTGAAAATCGTATTAGATCATGCCAATGAAAAAGCTTTATGAAGTCCTCTCTGAAAGGCATGTTGCTGGGCGAAGTTGGTAAAGGTAAATCATGAACTCCACTTGTTCTGTCTTGGTCTTGCCTCACACAATCCCAGTGTTGGGCAACTGATACTGCTTAGTGGAACCACAGCATGATGATGACAAAAGGAAACAGGATCAGAACTTCTTAGACTTTGGTGCCATACTACTAAAACGTGGTTCACATCATGTTAAATAGTTTACAATGCTCGTTTCCTTGCACTGTCTTGCTCTATCCATTCCCAAGCATAAATACGACTTTCTCCATTTTATGGACAAGGAAACTGATATGAAAAGAGGGTGAATAATTTGCACAATCACATTATTGTCTATCAGAAGAACTTAGGAATTCGAGGGTAAGATTTCATGTGATCTAGCCCTATCATATAAAGACAGCAACTGTCTATTCAGTCCCCTGACTTAGACAACACATGTTCTTGAGGACTAACTGTAGGCCCAGGCATTTTTGCAGGCACTGAGGAGACACCAGTGACTAAAACAAGCAAAGTTTCTACCTTCGTGAAGTGGCAACATCTTCTGGAAAGGAGCTGACCATAAAGAAGCATAGATAAAATTATGGGAGATGTCAAATACTGCTAAGTGCTACAGAGACAAATCAAGTGGGGTATATGGAGGGCCAGGATGAGTGAAGATGCTGTTATTTTATACTGAGGACATTCCCATGTGAGAAGATCCCCTGAAAGCAGAGACCTGGCTAAAATCAGGTTTAAGCCATGCAACTATCTTGACGAACAGTGCTCTCAGCAGAGGGAGCAGTAAGTAGAAAGCAGATACACAGCCCTTGAAAGGGACCCAGGGGACATGGTCCATGATCAGCAAGGAAGGCAGAGTGGGCATGGGGTCAGCCGGCTAAGTACGCCACGTGTAAACAGGGGCAAATGAGGCCACACACTGGCTGGGCATTGTGCCAGTCCTCGTGGGCCAAGTGCAGACAGATTTTCTTCTGAATGACTGTGAAACTGTGTCATGGATCTCTGAAGTTCTTTGCTGTGTCCACTTGAGCAGCTGATGCACACCAGCTCCTTCCATCCTAACCATTTAAACCTGCATATGTTAGAAACGTCCCCAAATACTGTCGTCTTCAACCTGAGAGTAAGGATGGGAAAGACAAACGTTCCTGTCCCAACTAGAAAGTTTATAGTGAAGTGTGTGCATTTTATTTCAAGTCTTGTGTTTAGCCCTCCCTGTAAGTCAAGTAATCCTTCAAAGAGGCATCCTCATTTCTAAACAAAGTACCTCTGGGAAACCTCCTGTGTCTGTCAGGATGTGCATCTCATGGAAGGAAAGCGAGCCCTACTTCCCCTCAGTGGTTACGGGTGACTGTTCTTACCTCCTTCCAGTGCACCAATCAGGTGCCATGTAACACCGTCCCTAGCCATCTTGAGAAATTAGATCAATACCCCTTTGCCCATTAAAAGGCTCATAAACATTTGTAGCATCAAATTAGTGCTGGTAGATTTCCCAAACTTGGAACACGTTAAAATGCACAGTTGGGTAAGAAGAATCAATTAGGGCCAAACAGGGTGTTGGAAGTTAAACAATTTGTCTATTTTATGATTCTACACTGTGGAAAGGGTGTGTGGGTGTGGGTGTGTGTTTACACTTTAGTTCAGATTTGAAATCACTCATGTGTATAGTTTGTGTAATTCAATTTATGACTGGAGCAGAAACTACCCACAAAGTGAGAGGTTATTTTTTGAGGAGTCAGAAAAGGCTTGTATTTACAACTTTGTAATTTGTAATTAAGCTTATTGTAGCTTTCCCACCTCCTAAACCTCAGTCAACTAAGCTTAAATTTAGACAGGAAACTAGCAATTATTCAGCAAATACACTATGCATACAATCATCATAATCCAGATTTAAAAAGACCAAACATGGCTAGTTGCCGCTTCTCCCAAATTCATCAAACCACTGACAATTTTCCAACATTTTTTTCTGCCTTTACCATCCTTTCTAAATAAAGGCCAAAAATAGGTAAAGAAGATAATATAGAACAGAGGTTATTCACTTGGGGTCTCTGGGCCCCCATGGGGTCTGCGAATAGAATTCAGGGAGGTCTATCAGCTTCCATGGGGAGGAAAATTACATCTTTATTCTCACTCACCTCTAATTGAAATGTAGCATATCCTTTATTTCTGAATCTAGAGAACCAAGCACAGAAGTGTCAGAAGTGCCTGGGACTTTATCAGTGAGAAAAATCACAGCTATTTTTATATCCTATTATACACGTTGCCAATATCTTGAAATATCCTTTTCACTCAACATTTCTTCCAATTTGTGTTAGTTGTTAGACTCACTGCTAGATTTGAATTTAATGCATTAATCATGAAGCACATGCGATACCACAATTTTTTAAATATTTTGATAGCTGCATTTTAATACAATTAATTTTCTTTGTAATCCTATGCACATGTCAAAGGATCTAGAGCTCAAAAATCTGGAGAACCCCAGGTCTAGAGAGGCAAGGGCTGCCGTTCTAAGAGGCTTTGCTGGATGGTGCAGTGTGGACGAACAGCTTCCGCTAGGTTCCTCCCAAACAGGTTTCCCTGCCTTGCCCCTCACAGTGCCTAAAGTCTACCAAGAAAAGGGTTTACTTTTACTACAATACTTCTTCCCTGCACATAATTAACAGCACACAGGAAATTAATTTGTAACTTAAAAAGAAAAGAAGAATATAATTGGCAATAAAATAGTTACTAATCCCAGCACTCGGCTAAGCACTTTACTTAAAATCTCATTTAATCTTCAAAAATCTGTAAGCGGGTACTATTATTTTCCCCAATTGACAGAAGAGAAGACTGAGATTCAGAAAGGTTACGTGCCTTGCCCAGTAACACCCAACTAGATCTTTTCTGAACTAAAGTCAGTGACTACTGAGAGTTATTTTTATGTAATGCCCGTTCACATGAAAGAATGTGATGTGAGGGAAGAATAGGAAAAAGTTACATGGCCAGTGCAGGAGTTCAGGACATGCCACCTCTTTGGCACATTGATTATTTTAAGCTAAAAGCACTTGAAAAACAGTAGGCTCAAGACGAGCATTCTGACCTTCCCTTTTCTTCCTGGAAGCAGGAGCTGTAACTCCCAGGTGAAAGGTGCCCGCTCTAGACCAGGGGAAATAAACATTCTTATCACCAGAGATGAGTAGTCGAGGTGAGAAATCTGTACAGACAGACCTTGTTAAAATAATTCTTATCTGCCTTATTTTAGTTACTTTTTTGCAGTTGCCTCTCTTTGCTCAATGCAATATATAAGCCCTTAGACCTGGCCAGTTCTGGGCCTACATTTTTTTAAATGGGGGCTCTCATATATATGTAAAAATTACTGAAAAAAATTGTGTATGCTTTTCTCTGTTTCATCTCATTTATGTCAGTACCAGCTGGAAAACCTAAGAGGGCAGAGGAAGAAGTTTACCTCCCCTACACCAGCAGTTTTCAAAGTGTGACCTGCAGACCCTATGGGGTCCCTGAGACTTTTTCAGAAGGTAACTGTTCTCAGAATAATCCTAA
This sequence comes from Piliocolobus tephrosceles, assembly GCF_002776525.5. Lineage (NCBI taxonomy): Eukaryota > Metazoa > Chordata > Mammalia > Primates > Cercopithecidae > Piliocolobus > Piliocolobus tephrosceles. The sequence goes on from NC_045446.1 coordinate 121,799,734, forward strand.
GACATCATTTCCCTTTTTCATTGTGTTAATATGAGTAACAGAAGTGCCAAGGCAATAGTGGGTGGAACTTCTGGCAACTGAGCAAGAATCAAAGCAGTGGCAGCAAACTGTATGGGTCGGCACCGCATGCTTCCTCACCATGCCTGCGCACAAAGGAGGAAAAAACAGAGAGAAGAAAAGAAAAGGAAAGAAAAAGACAATGTCTGTTTCCCTGTTTCACTTAAGAATGTCCTTGAATGAAGGAAAGAGTAATTTTAGTATATCTTGACTCCTGAGGACACATGTTTAAATATTCCGTACAACCAAAATAGAAAGCATACATCCAGCACGTATGCATACCACAGTATAGTGGCTGTCTACAAGGCCTGCCGCCTGTGTTTTTCTATGGGAAATTTGAACTGAGAATTTAAAAAAAAAAAAAAAAAATTAAAGGTTGTTAAAAAAAAAAAAAAAAAAGAATATTTGACAGATACCTTATGCAACCCAAAGCCTAAAATATTTTCTTTCTGGTCCTTACAGAAAAAGTTTGCCGGCAGGAAAAATGCAATTGTGTCATCATTTGAATTGTGAGCAGAAATATCTGCATTTTTCATGAAACACTGCTTTTCCTTGAATGATCTTGAATGAAATTACAGTTATTCAGAATTGGTATCTTGAAGACATTTTCTCAAGAACTGTCATCTCAAGGAAAACAATTGATAGTATTTATTGCCAGTTATAAAATTTGAGCTTTCATGGAGAAAATAAGAGTTTCGGAAAACTTGAATTCATCACCTTGACTTGACAGCTTTCCAATAGTTAAAGACTTTTCAGAAGAGATTGGGGGTGTTATTAATAAGTTTTATTTTTATATTATATAATGAAATGTGTCAATATTTGGAGGATCTGCATAACTCTGTAAATCAATATTTTCCAAGTGATTTTTAGGGTGTGATTTTACAAAATTGAGCATGGTAAAAATATCAATTCAAAATACGAGACAGACCAGCAAATAGATATTGGGGTAAAACAGACGCACCATAAAATTCACTCTTTCTGGGGTACAGTTCAATGTGTGTTAGTATAGAGCTGTGGAACTATTATAACAATCTCATTTTCAAAGAATACTATCACCCCACGAAAAAGCCTCTTGTCATTTATAATGATTCCCCATCTCACAACCAGTCTTAAGCCTCTAGTGTACTTTCTGTTTTTACAGATTTGCCTTTTCTTGACTTTTCATGTACATAGAATTGTAAAGTATATGTTCACGACTAGTTTCTTTCACTTATTTTCAAGGTCCATCCATGTTGTAACACGTACGAGTATTCATTCCTTTGTATTGCCTGTATGAGATATAAAAACACACAAAAAACTGTTTTTCCTTCTCTCACATCCAACACTTAATACTTCATCACCAAAATGTACAGGGAGTTTTCCCACTCACCAAGCAATTCCCCAGTAGACAGTTAAATTGGGTTAATTGTGTTCAATGGTGTCCTACTATTTAAGTCAATTCTGACATTATTATATTTGAAGTTAGCCTCAGATCACACAGGGTAAGGGCTTAATCCCACAAGACTGCCCTAACTTCAGATGCCAATATCAAGCCCAGGCTGTTTGGTCTGACAAACAACTATAAATAGGGAATTACCACAATCCCTTGGGGCAAATTTGCTAGGGCGGTTTACAGAACTCAAGGAAACGCTTTACTTACTACTACCGATTTAATACAGGGATTTTTTAAAGGATACAAATAGGCAGATGAAGAGATGCACAGGGAGAGGTTCAGGAGGATCCCAAGTGCCAGAGCTTCTGGCCCCACGGAGTTGGGGTACACCATCCTCCTGGCATTTGGATGTGTTCCTGTTCATCAGTCTGGAAGCTCTTACAAGAACTCAGTCCTTTTGGGGTTTTATGGCGCTTTCATTGCATTAGCATAATTGATTAAATCGTTGACCACTGGTGATCAAATCAGTGTTTAGGTCCTCTCCCCTCCCTCCAGGTTGGAGGTTGGGAGTGAAAGTTCCAAGGCTCTAATCACAAAGCGGGTTCCCCTTGGCAAGCAGCCCCTATCCGGAGGCTACCGAGGAACCCCCAGTCATCAGTCATCTCATTAGCATGCAAAAAGACACTTAGCACTGAAGAGGTTCCAAGGGTTTTAGGAGCTGTATGGGAGGAAACAAGGATAAAGACTAAATATATATTTCTCATAAATCACAATCTCACATTGCCAAATAGTATTCCATAATACAGATATGCCGCATATTGATTGTGCTTTCACTGGTTGATGGACATCAGGGCTGCTTCCACTTGGGAGCTATCATGAGTGACTGAGTAACGCCACTATGAACAACGGCATACACGTCTTTGTGGGACATATCAAAACTGCCTTTGCAAAGATTATGACAGAGAGAAATCTAGCATAACAGCCTCCATCTTTCTGCTAGCCTCCCAGGCTCTCTGTTCTCACTCATTCCTGGGCATAGGCCAAGCTAAGCATGGCAGGGATTTAGTTTAGAGTTTAACTTTGAAGCAGAGAATGATTAATCCTTCCCTCAAACTATTCCCCTCCTTGCCCAGGGAACAAAGTCACTTTTGTAAAGCTAATAAAAGGCTATGAGAGTAGGATTATGGGAGGGGCCTGAATTCTGCTAAAACAGAGGCATAGTTTGTATGATCCCTTATGGCTCAGGAGTCATGTGGTCAAAAATCTGTTCCTATGGATAATATCACTATTACAGAACCTAAGATTGGTCTTGTGATGTTTTTCAGATTACTGCATTCTGGTAACCGACTGACTACACCTAGTGTTGTCACTCATGACCCAGAGGTGGACTCAACGCACAAGGGCCATTTTCCATACTCCTGTGATTTCATCCCCAACCAATCAGCAAACCCATTCCCTAGCCCCCTGCTCACCAAATTATCCATAAAAGCCTTAGTCTCTGCATTCTTGGAGAAGCTAATTTGAGTAATAAACTCCTCTTCTCTGCTTGGCTGGCCGTGCATTAGTTAAACTCTTCATTTACTGGAATATTGTTGTCTCAGTGAATTGGGTTTACCTGAGTAGACGGCAGGAAGAATCCGCTGGGTGATTACAATATGATTTCATTTCTCCTGGGTGAATATATAGGAGCAGGACTGCTGGGCCACATGGTAACTCCATGTTTAACATTTTCGCCATGTGAGTGAGCTACTGTGGAAGCTATTCCTCCAGCCCCGGTCAGGCAGCCTTCAGATGTCTGCAGACTCAGCTCACATCTTAGTTGCAACCTCATCAGAGTCCCTGAGGCAGAACCACCAACCTAATCCACCCAGGATTCCTGAGCCTTGGAAATTGTGAAATAAATATTTGCTTTATGCTGTTGTGTTTAGGGTAACGTGTTACACAGCAAAAGATAACCAATGCAGTTTTCGCAGATTTCTCCTCAGCCTCCACACCTTTACACCTTTGCTGACAAGATCGGCTTCAAGACCCTTAATTGCATTTTTAAGAAGCCATACTTTCCTCCCTTTGGTGACCGGTTGGTGTGATGTCCAACAGAAGATAATGTTACAGTTCAGCTACATACGATTTCACTGTAGATTCCCTTTCAAAATTGGTCTTTGCTTCTCTAAGGAGGAGTGCTTTGACTATGATAAGACACTGGAATGCCAACACAATAGACCTGACAGTTAATCTCTTTGAACGAATAATCATGCCCTACGCATAAAAATTTGCTTTATAAATAACATTATTAGGTTAGCTGTTTAGAAGAAAACCAGTTCTCAGTTTCAGCAAATGTGACAAAAATTAATCAATAAATCGACTGAAGCATAATCAATAATATGAAGAAATGGGAACTGATTTAACATGGGGAAGTGGCATGATAGAGATCAAATAATACCTTGGTAGGATATGATGTAAATGTAAACAAAAAGTTGAGAAAGAGTCACACTGTTTTCAGAAGTGACTGTGTTAGAGTACGTAGCCAGGCAGGTATGAGGAGGACAGGAGAGGTCCCCCCTCCAGGAATGTCAGGTGTCTATCAGGTGATGGTCATGGTCAACAGTTGTTAAACTGTCTCTCTAAAATAAGAATTGGTCACAGCCAGCACCAGGGAAAGACAGTCTCCCAATAGATAGAAAACAGTTGAAGCTGGTGATCAGTAGCTTCCCGATAAGATCTCAGGAGCTGGGCAAGCAGACTCCAGCATGCACTCTATGAGGCAAAATGGCAGACCTTAATTGGCATATGATCTTCCTCTAGGAATACTCGACCGGCAAGGGAAAAATACCTCCAGTCAGCATGCATAGAACTCCAGTAAGAACACTGTGCACGCGGCCCCTCCGAAGTGCTGGCATGCCACTATGCATGCAGACACCTACCCCAAGGGAAGGATCAGGAGAGAAGAGACACAAATCCCGAAGCAGGCCAACACAGAAAAACCCAAATCGAAGGCCGCACAGCACACTTGGATCTCACAGATCATGCACTTGGCCCTCTTTGAGGTGCACTTTCCTTCCTGACGACCCTGCTCTAAAGCTTTTTAAGTAAAATTTCACTCTTGCTCTAAAACTTGCCTCAATCTCTCACTCTGCCTTATGCCCCTTGGTTGAGTTCTTTTCTCTGAGGAGATAAGAATTGAGTTGCTGCAGACCCACATGGATTTGCCAGTGCTAACAATCGTACCATGTTTACATTCACAGCAGCAATGAATGAGGGTTCCAATCTCCCCACATCCTCCTAAAATCTTGTTATTGTCCAAAGTATTATAGCTATTCTGTGGTTGGGAAGGAGAATTTCATAGTGAGTTTAGTTTGAGTTTTCCTAGTGACTAATGATCTTGAATATTTTTCATGTGATTGACGGTCATTTCTATATCTTGCATGAAGAAATGTGTGTTGAAATTCTTTGTACAATTTTTAAACTTTTTATTTTGAACTATTTACAGATTCACAGTAAGTTGCAAAGATAGTAAAGAAAAAACTAGTACATTTTAATGTAACAGATCAAGAAAATCTAATTGATACGGTTTCTGATTTTACATTACAACTACTTTTTAAGAAAGTATCACTTGTCAAGTTTTGGTAAACTATCAAAGAAGAATATCCACAACTATCGTAAAATCTGTGAAAATCCTCCCTTTTTCTACTACAGTCTGAGAAGTCAGATATTCTTTATATACTTAAAATATATATATATTATATATATATAGTAACTAATTAAATATAAAACCAGATATACGGCAGTAGCTGCGTTCTAAGAAACTTGCAAAACTATAAAGCAATGTCATTCTTCTCATTAACGTTTTTGTAAAACAATATAGCTGTTTTTCATAAAAATTACTTATGTTAACATGTAATGAAATTTGTATTGCTACTTTTCAAAGAATTAAAAAGCATGACTTTTTTGTCAGTTTTAGTTTGCCATGTGGAAGTATTGCTACATATCCCTCGTGAACAAAAGCTCTTTGGAATCCTTAACAATTTCAAGCATGTAAAAAGATCCCAAGACCAAAAAGTGTGGGAATTACTGCTCTAAGTGTTACCCCAGGGAGACAGGTCTGGGTGAGCACTGCATGCCTGAGGCAATGAGGACAGTGTGGCCTCCTTAGGAAGCCGGTGGGTTACGTGAACACAGAGAGAGTGAGGGAGGACTCTGAGGACAGAAGTTGGGGTTTCTCACAGGCACATACATGCACACATGTAAACTCCACTCACTGAGAAAAACTAGGACGGAAGAGACTATCTGACAGCCTAATTTTCTAACAGTGTATAAATGTAGTACTGTGCACATGAAAACTCAAATCCATAGTCTATCTGCACAGCTCTCAGGCTCTGGGGTCATCACCAAAACACCACAGTGACACCCTGTTCTGCTTCCTCTGATGGCTCCGCCCAGCTCACTCATGCTCCCAGGTTCCTTCCTCTTTGACGGGGCCAGCCAGGGTGCCTCCTTCCTCTGTGAAATGCCTCCACAGTTCCTCCCATCTGCCTGCAGGAGGCATGCGGCCTCCTCAGCTTCCCCCTCCCTCGCTCTGCCTGCAAGAAGCACAGATGCCTTTGAAAACGATACTTGCATTGCTCAACACTGCTGGGAACTAGCTAAGGGCAATGGGAGTGACCCATGTGGAGAGGTTCTGAGCCTCCACCCAGGACTTGGGAGGCCCCACCCAATCCAGAAGGATTTCCCAGAGGCCCCTTTCTTCCCAGGAGTGAGGAGAACTTTGGCTCAGGCATCAGAAATCCCATCCAAGTCCCGACTCTGGTAGCAGCATTAGTCTTTCTGAGTGTCATTTTCTCATCCACAACATGGGTGATGAATTCTCCTCATATTAATCAAAGAAATACATATGCAAGTGTTTTTAAATACAAAACTCTATCAATGTAAGCCACATTATTATGAATAAATCTAAAAGCACATTCTCATACCTAATTCAATGGGTCCTTGTTATTATTTCATAACCTAACATAAAGGCAGCTGACTATGAGGTAACGCAGCCGAGAAATGCGAAAGATCTAAGTAGCATTGTTTCTGTGTGTGTGTGTATATATACTTGGAAATCAGAGGAGTATTCTACATTCTCTTCATTTCTTTGAGCCAAGGGTACTTGATTGATTAGTTTAAATATTAAATATGCTCTTTTGTTTTCTCTCAGTTGGACTTCTCTCTGAAATATATTTACTTTCTTCATTTCATTTCAGAATTTGCTTGGAACTACAGTTTTAAAAAACGTGTAATAAAGCAGCTGGAATTTTTGTGATTTAAAATCCTAGTGATGATGATGATGATAAATGAAAGCACATATCACTTTGGGGGAACAGCAGACTGAAGGAAGGAGTGGACGGTGCAGCCATGAAGCAGCATGTACACCTTGTATGCTACACTGAGTTTCTCCATATGTCCCTACAAAGTATCAGGTTTTCAGAGGTGTGAGTTCGCAAGGAAAGACTTTAGGTCATCATGCCTTAAATGTGGGTGGCTATGTTGGAAAAAAAACATTTAACTTATTTCAATTACCTGGACTGTGCAGAGGAAGAGAATCTATTCTAAGTTAACTGAGTCCCAAACCACATACAGCTGTATAGATTAGGTTTTACATCGTGAAATGCATTCTTCAGTAATGAGGAAACTTGTGTGGACTTCAGAAACGAGAAAAATCTTCTCTGTCCAAGAAAGATTTAGGAGCAGCATCTGCGTCCTGCAGAAGAGATAGACTGGAGCTGGTACAAGTTAGTTTGGTTATTATGGCAGCTTCCTACTTTGCCAGACAGAGCTTTCTTGAAAACGCACATGAAATTCTAATGTTAAAGGTTAGCAAAGGCTAGTGTTTTGTAAGAGACAAATAAGAGTACACAACGAAAATATTATCTTCCTAATTACACTTTACATTTCAGGGACAGTTTTCAACAAACTACTTCCCGCATTTCACATGTTCTTAATTTTGTAAACACGCCTATTCATTTCCATCGTTTTCTCAACTGTACTACAGGCTCAGCTATATATAAACATGAGACCTCAGCTTCCTAGCCCTAATACTAACCCTTTCATTTTCTGCTTTCAATTCATTAAAAAAGGGGAAAATGCAACAAAGCATTCAAATGACTGTATGCACAATATTACCATAGAAATATCTGCACAAGGCTGACACACTAGACCACTGGCGGACAGGCAGCACTTCCTAGGATCCCTGGAAAGGTTAATACATCAACTGTGGTAGGAAAGACTGAATCTGGTGTATGCAAAGCAGCTTAGGAGAGTCAGGTGTAATTATGTAAGTAAATATTTCTAAAAAGCTGAATGTATGGAAGTCAAAGATGCTTTACTGAGATTGTCTGTTGATTTCTTTCTATTGCAGGAACCTTAATAACTTGCAGACGGCGACACACTTCTCACATTCCTGAGCCTGATGCAGAACAAAGGCCTGGAGGGCCAGTTTTCATCTCGAAACTGGAGTTACACTATGTGTCCACGGATTCACATCCCGCTTGCCTTATTCAGTAACTGATTTTTAAATGGAACAACGTCTGACATGACTTTTTAAAAAAGCTGTTCTTAAGTCATTATATAGAGGGAAAATATGATAACCTTATTAAATTACCTGCCCTTGTAGACTGGGTAACGTCGCAGGCCTGTCCCCTGAAGGTGTGTATTGAGACAAGATGCATGGTGAAAGCCACCGCAATCCATTGCGTCCTGCTTCAAGGTGAGTGTGGCAAGAGGAAAACTTTCCCTCTAAAACCCCTAGAGGAAAATTAACTCAAACTGGAGGGACTGAGGCAGCAGGAAAGGCAAAAGGTAGGAGTACTTTTAGTTTCCCAGGCTTCATTTTAACAAAAACGCTGTTTGAACTCTTTGGGACACCTGAAAAGCTAGATTCACGTGACTGTACTTACTGTTTAACTATTACCGCCCCACATAAAAGATTCCATCATCACGACCTCAATCATCTCTGAAATGTGACACATAAAATGTTATGACATAATAGAAGGCTTTCAGTAAATACTTGCTTACTTCTTTGCGGTAGTAGGCGAAATTTTCTTTCTCTTTTCGTCACATGAAAAGATTTAAGTGTGAAAAGATTTGGAGAAACTGCAGCTAAAATGCTATACAAACTAATACATTGTACAAGGCCACAATTTGCCAGGGACTTTTGCAGATATTTTAATTCACTGTATCTCATTTAATCCTGCCAACTGTCTCCCAAAGTAGATATTTTCATTTGCGTTTTCACAGATGAAGGAATCAAAACTCAAAATGTTAAATAACTCGTGTTCTTTATTTAAGTGAAATGTAGCAGTTTCTAAACACCAGGCTCTCAGGATGTTTTACAACAAAGCCCTCACTTGAAGAAATGGGGTATAATATAAAGACAACTTTCTTTAGAAGGCCTAGGCGCTTGTTTTCAAACCTGGGCTTCTTCATGTGTTAGCTAAGGGACACTAGGTTAGTTATTTCTGAAATTTCAGTTTCCTCAACTGAAAAACAGGAAAATAACTCCTATGTGTTAAGATTATATCGACTATTCAAAATAATTATGTATTCAAAAATGTATATATGTATAGGCTTATAAATACAAATATACATATATACATGCATCCAAATACATGTTTGCATGTATGTGTCTCACTGTATCTGGCACAGAGTATGAGACCACTATTTAAAACTGTTTTTTTGGCCGGGCGCGGTGGCTCATGCCTGTAATCCCAGCACTTTGGGAGGCCTAGGCGGGTGAATCATGAGGTCAGGAGATTGAGACCATCCTGGCTAACACCGTGAAACCCTGTCTCTACTAAAAAATACAAAAAACTAGCCAGGCAAGGTGGTGCGCGCCTGTAATCCCAGCCCTTTGGGAGGCCGAGGCAGGTGGATCACGAGGTCAGGAGATTGAGACCATCCTGGCTAACACGGTGAAACCCTGTCTCTTAAAAAATACAAAAAATTAGCCGGGTGTGTTGGCGGGCCCCTGTAATCCCAGCTACTCAGGAGGCCGAGGCAGGAAAATCGCTTGAACCCAGGAGGTGGAGCTTGCAGTGAGCCGAGATGGCGCCACTGCACTCCAGCCTGGGTGACAGAGACTGTCTCAAAAACAAAAACAAGCAAACAAACAAAAAAACAGTTTTTTAAAATTTTGCCCTCTCCTTAAGCTAGTTAACTGAGTATGAAAATAAGTTTACTCCTACCGGATGCTGGCGCTTGTTTAGTCTTTTTGTTTTCCTTTAAATCATTTCTTCAAGTTAAATTGTATTAATCTGAATATACTCTTAACATGAATTAGCAAATATCTTCAATTTGCATGTTTACCAACCTTTAAATTTAGAATGATGTTCTGCATAACAAAAGCAATGGTAGCAAGGAAGCTGGAATGACGCAGTTTTTAAATGGCTTTTAAGAGGACACTGTAATTTCAGAAGAAAAAAAATACCACGCATTTTAGACATATTTTTCCATGTATTAATTATTACTTTTAATAATTAGTATTTTTTCAAGAATCCAACAATTTATATCACTTCTCCATGTTAGCTGTTGGTTTATGTCTGCAGTGCAGATGGAAACCAAGTTCTGGGTAGGCCAGGTGCATCATCTGTTTCCAGTTTGACTTGATTTTGAAATATTCCAGTGTGTAGTACCTGGATTTCCTACCAATGAAAGTGGTATAGATAGCAATCCTTAAAGATTCACACAGGTTAGAGCTGGACAGGCTCACAAACACTATCATATCTAACTCTGTCATCTTTACAAAAAAAAAAAAAAAAACTCGGGCCGGGCACGGTGGCTCAAGCCTGTAATCCCAGCACTTTGGGAGGCCGAGACGGGCGGATCACAAGGTCAGGAGATTGAGACCATCCTGGCCAACACAGTGAAATCCCGTCTCTACTAAAAAAAAACACACAAAAATCTAGCCAGGCGAGGTGGCGGGCGCCTGTAGTCCCAGCTACTCGGGAGACTGAGGCAGGAGAATGGCGGGAACCCGGGAGGCGGAGCTTGCAGTGAGCTGAGATCCAGCCACTGCACTCCAGCCCTGGCGACAGAGCAAGCAAGACTCCGTCTCAAAAAAACAAAAAAAAAAAAACTCTGAGAGTACAAGAGATGCATATGGCATCTCATAGGTCAAACTGCTAGTTGGGATAAATTCAGGACAAAGCAAGGGTCCAGCTCAGGGTTCTTTCCATTGGGCTTGTGGCCCAGCATCCTAGCTAGGACACAGACGACTAAGAAAGACAGTGGGCTGGGGAGATATTTCGGACATGGCACTACTGTCACTTCAAAGCATGTTAATAAGATTTTAATGGGGCCTGTCTCCTGGTCTATGCTAGCCTTCCCTTGCCTCATCCCTGGGAGTTACAGAAAAAAGCCCCTGGCAGCTAAACTCTTCTCTAAAGCTTTTCTCTTTGGCTTAAAATATTTCAAATCCTTACACACAAGTCAGACCTAAAGTTTCCAGGCTATTCTTTCATAAAAGAAGATTATAACTCAAAAAGCTAACCCTTTATGCAAAACCTTATCTGGCATGGTTACACTGAGATATTTCTTTGAGGTTAAGAAAAATTTTTTTTAAGGAAACTACTCCTTTTACCACTTTTAAGATGACTCTCTGCATACAATGTACGCCTGTCTATTGTTAGACTGGGTGTGGGCAGCATCAGTATCTGCCCCACTGAGCAGTCACCACGTATCAGACCCTTCCTGCGTGTAGTTACATTGCATGGGGCATGGTCTGGCCTAGCATGTGTTTGCAGCAGAAAATCCTGAGCCCAACAAGCTCACTCTAGCATCCAGGCTGGCCTTTGCAGTGACCACAAGTATAGCTGCGTGAATTAATATACATGGGAGCTTTTGATGTAGGAGGACATGACCAAATAAACATACTCAGCTGAAAATAGAGCTAGGCAGTGAGGATGTGTGTGAAAATGACACAATGGGTATACTGACTTCTTTCTTGGTGAAGTGATTTTGAGTTGTTGGGTCTCAGCAAATAATACTCCCAAATGAAGGCCTCAGAAGCAGCCTAAGAAGCAAAAGTTTCTCACTGACTTTCTCCAGCCCTCCTGTCTCTGGGTCTTAACCTCCCCTGAGGCTGGCCACAGAATCCAGAATCCCTCTTCCAGGCTGGCCACAGAA